>NC_060952.1:21489513-21497750 GCF_022045245.1 Lucilia cuprina
CATAAAAATTATTAAAAAATTTATTCTTATTTAAGATACTCCAATTCTAAATATTAACATAGTTTCTCGTGCAGCATTTTAAAACTATAATTGTAATTTCTTTCCTCAATATGCTAGTCCTCGTCCATGTCATGAAATTAAAGAAAATTTATACAAAAAAAATTGTAAAATTTTTAAAGTTGAATTAAAATTTTAAGAAAGGAATAAAAAAGTTTAAAACCTGCTATTTGACTTTTTCCCAACTTGATTTTAAGGGAATTTCCTTTAATATTTGAAATATTCCCTAAAACACAATAACCACCAGTTATTTATTATCTTAACATTCATTTTTGTGGCTCATCCCACTAATGGCTGTGATTATCTATGGTTTAATCTTCTTTTTTTCTTTGGCTAAACTCATATTTAAATCCTTTTCTTGTACCTGTTTAAAAAGGGAGTTTCTTTAGCTGTTTGTTCTCTTTACTCTTACACTGTATTGTTCTTGTCTTTTATAAGCTGTCCATAATCTGATATTTTGGTTACTCTTCCTCCTTCAATTTATGTTTTATTATTACCGTTTATAACTCTTGTTTTAAAGAAATTCTGTTGTCTTGATCTTTTGTTAAGTTGTTGACTTGTCAAAGGATTAAAATGTTAAAATTTAATGTTTTCATTTGTGTATTTTTTTTTGAAAAATCAAAAGAATATATATTGAAATCAATTGTTATAAAATTGCAATTTTGTCTTCGATTCCTTTAGGTTTTTGTAAGGGGTTTTACGTGTAGCAGCGTTAATAATGCATCATTAATGCTTTAATTTGAGACTGTTTTCCTTTCGGCTGGCATGATTTGACAGAAAATATTTTTTGGTGAATTTTTTAGATCTGTCAAATTTTGTAAAATATTTAAAAATTTTAAAAATCTATGCGAATTATATGGGTAGAAAGATATTGTAAATCGAAGATATAAAAACCCAGCAAAAACTGGGAAATAACTTGTATAAACATAACCACTTACTTTTTAAAGACTGCTGCACGTCGACTGCATTACATTAAGAATCGTGTTCATTATTAAGTACTTATTTAAGTAGTTATTTATAAGCGTGTGTGGTAAGTACTTGTCTCCAATGTCATCTATTAGTTCGTTTAAAAGGTACGTTTTTATTTTTGTACATTTTATATAAAAGGTCCCAAAAGTCCACTTTAATTTAAGTTTACAAACTAAAATTTTATAAGAATTAAAATTTCTAGATTCTTTTGTGTATTCTTTTTAATTATTTCTAAATTCATTGAACTTTTTAACCAATATATAAAGAAGAAGTTTTCAACAATAAAACTGTATATATTGCCAGAACAAGTAGCATAATTAAATATTTTAACAATTATTAAGAAAAAAAAAAACAAACACATATCAAAGGAATTACAATAAAGTACCAAATACACAAAAGTATAAAAACGAACGAAAAACAAAACAAAAAAAATTAAATAGCTGACAGCTTTAGCATGACATTACAGAAAATGTAAACAACAAAATACTGTCACAATGACAGTTGGTAGTGTTTGTTTTCTTTGTATCTTTCACTGGTGGCTGGCTGTACACAAATGACTTAATTAAAATGTTTTGAAGCCCAGCCATCAGCAGGCAGTCATCTACTACTTTGTAAAATAACTGAAAAATTTAAATTGAAAAAAAAAACGTAGAAAAAACTGAATGAATTTGTTGTTTCGAATAGCATTTTATTTGAGAAAAAGGCAATTGACAAGTCGTTTTTGTTGAACTGCTACTGATGATGATTGAAGGAGCTCTTACTTTTGCCCCTTTCTTTTGTAAGGTTTTTAAATTTTCTTACAACAGCCATTTTCTTTTTTATTTATTTTCTTTCATTTTACTCAACTGTCAAATGACATTTTGCAATTGTAAAAGAAATTTTTAATGAAAATGTTAATAAATTAGTTATTGTTTGTGGTAAACGACTGAAAAGTACCCCGGAAAGATCCCAGCAAAAATCTTGTAATGACTTCTACTAACTGAAGTACTTAATTTTCTATTACGACAACATATCGACAGTATTGTTCAGTATAATTAAAATTATTCTTCAGTTTTTCATCTATAGATTATTTCCTACCCTCTTGAAGTTCCCCCTGGGGGCATGTCATCTTGATAAAAGATGCCATCTTGGTGTGATTGTAATACCTTTTATATATAAACATTCCTTGGATTGATTTGACATGATGTCAAACCAGAGAACCTTATAAACTGGTACTAGAAGTGGTTAGTTGCCCCCAGGACTTGTTCTGGTGGGCCAGTTGGTTGAGGTTCCTTTGGGATCCACATAATGGGTTTGATTTAAAACCAAATTCTTGGGAAGAGTGAGTTGCGGTTAAAATATGTTGAACGTATATGATAAATGTAGAAACATACGGGTCTTGCAGCCTTTATACCTATAGTAAGAGTCGGATGAATGATAATTGATACCATTAAATATTCCTTCTTGTCCAGATTTATTTAGAGAAAACTTTTTTCATACCAGAATTATCACAAAGTTTTCGGTTTATTTGATGGATTCGTACTTCGGTCTGTCAGTTACGTATCTAGGTGCTGCTCCCGACTCAACAGAGGTCAACTGCGTGGTTGTAAACTGAAGTGAAACAGCGGGTCAGCAATTGTCGGAAATTAGAAAGTTCTTGAGCATAGTGCACGATCGGAAAATCCATATACTTCAGTCGTGCTTCAATCGTGTAAGATACACATGGAGCGTGGGCGAGTTTTTTTAAAAAGCTCACCCAGTGGTTGAAACAGACCACCGTAAAATAGGCCAATACGGCATTTGTTCACGTAAAGCACATCGACATACATCCACTTGGAGTTACTAGTTTATACCGATTAACAAGCAGCAATATTACACATTGTAGGCCAAAATTATTCGTAACTAAATTGTCTTATGAATAGAGGAAGAAGCTGTATTCTTGATTATTAAACCTGCTCAATTGAAAATAGTCAAAATGGTAGCAATTTGACATCCAATAATGTCGTTACAAAATATAATAACGTCCCAACAACAACACGGTAATGGCTTGTACCTATACAACTACTTATTTTTCAACTGATAGGTAAGTACTTACTTTTTTTGAGTTTTGCACATTTTATTTGATTGCGCTATAGAAACTGTTTTTACACGCGATATGACAAACAAGGGACGTTTTAACTCCATAACTTGAACTTCTAAGTACTTATTTGTAAGCAACACTCCAATATCATCACCGAGTTAAAATAATGAGTTAAAATGCTTTTAAATTATTAGTGAAAGTTTTTTTTTTAGAATTTTGACTCATTCACCCCATATCGGCAAAAGAAGTGAAAATTTTGTTTCCTTGAAATTTTCCTTTCCCTCCAAGGAAAAATTGCTATCGTGAGCTTGATGTGAACAACTCATTCACAATAGTTGATTTCACAAATTTCACATCAGGGAAATTTTTTCACGACAAAAAAGTTAGAGAACGAAAATAGTGAATAGAGATTATATTTCACGTGAAATTATGATTACTTTTTAATGAAAGTTTTTGTTGAGAAATTATTATTCCTAGAACTATTCGTTCAAATGCCGTTATCGAAGCAGTGGGTAATTTTAAAGGATAACGTAAAATTCAGTTTCTTTAGATTTCTTCAGAAAATATTGCATAAACTCACAAAAAACATGACAAAACAAACATGCTGCAGTAGAAACTATACCACAATTCAATAATTAAATAAAAAAAAACACATCTATTGTGACGGCCTCCTTTAGTATTTCCAGTAAAAAAATAATAAATCTACTTAGAATATTAAATCTTTCAAAGAACAGTAAAGTATAGTATAGATTGATTTAAAACAAGTAGTGGGTATACATATATAACTAGCACGTACTTACAGCAGCTCCTGCTAGTGGAGCACTATCCCATTCCTATCCATGAACACTATTTAACGTACTTGTGTAAAGAAAATCATGTATTTACTTACATGAACGTAAAAAAAGCAGGCGGCTTTGTAAAAGTATGTAAAATAAGGAAAAATCGAAGGGAGAAGAAAAAAAAGAAACTAATATTATACAAAAAAAATCAAGTAATCAATCATTTGCATTGGAACCACGCCTATGCTACCCGGTGATTAGTCAGCAGAAAATAAAATATGGCTAAATATTGTGTTGCTGAAAACAGTGGTATGAAGTGGCGGTACGGCGGCATCATTGGTGTTATATACCACTGAGTTAAGCTGCTCATGATGTTGCTGCTGCTGCCGCTGTTGATACAAACGATAGATAACAAGGCTTGTACGCTCGCATCCTCTATGGGTTAGAAAAGGAGACTATTCTCTTACACCATTTTACACAGCAGCCTCCTTTGTTTATAAAAAAGCACCCTATTTTCTGGAATAATTTGAGATCATGGTCTTTTAAACTCATTTCATTTAAAGCCATGCGCATGTTTTATCCCGTTTAAGGGTTGTTTTTTTTTTCTATCTTATATACTTTCATGTTATATACATTCATGTACATATGTAACTTTTAAATGTATTTGTACAGCTAGTACTATGTTTGTGTTGCACCATTATTTTCTTGGAATAGGAGACCCATATTGTAAAAATTTAATTTAAATTTCATTAATTTATCTTTCGTCTTGGTCTAGTGAACCAATAACTTAAAGTTTAATTAAATTTTATATTCATTATAAAGTCTTTTTAAGTGCTTACAAAATTTATTTATTTCTTTGAAGATAAATTATTGTCAGTGTCTGATAAATGGTGGAAATATCCGAAGAAATGCATTAAGAAAAGTTGCGAGTATGATGTAAGATTTATATCCCAATATTTTCAGCAAAAACTCGTTAATGACTTATGCAAGCACCTATTTTTCTAGGACTGTCTGCATTACTTTTGAGTACTCTAATAATTATTTACATATAATCAGATACGTTAGTTTTATATTTTGTATTTTGCCGCATTATTTCATCTCGTGGTAGAAACAGTTTTTTACATCTACAGAAAAGAAATAGGATACTATTATTTGGCGCATAATAAATTAACGAAGCAGTGGTGTTGCCAACTAACGGACAACAGGCCCAGGTTAGTATTCTGTGCAAACATTTGTTTGTGCATAGAACAGAAAAAGTTATTTGCCTAAAATGTCATTACCGTTCATTTTTTACCCATTATCATCTTAACACATTACTTTTCACTTTAAGTTTTTGCTGGGATTCGGCTCCAATCGATGGCTTTAGGACTAAGGAAGATCAAAATTGTTGTAAACTAATGTATAAACTAACTTTTGATGAGAAAAACTTTTATTGCAAAAGGAAACCCTCCCACGGAGCCATGTAATCTTGATGAAAGATCTACATCTTGGTGTTATTGCAACCAGGGGAAAAAGGTGCTACCTAGTCTGCCGAAACTATAAACCAGTGATAATAAAATGTATTCTCGGTGTTTTGATGCAATGATTTGATATGAAGTCGAGTAGCCCATAGATGCAGGTGCAGAGTTTCGGACTTTGTCTAGAAGAGTTGCCTTCGGGGTGTACGTGGCAGTTGTGGCTTAAGCCCACATTCGCGGAAAGAGATTGTTGCATAAAGAAATGATGAACAGTAAAGTCTATAACTCGGGATAAGTTTAGTGCTGTTGCCAAGACAACAGTTACCCCATAGAAGAGTGACTGTGGGACTAAACGTTGGAAACTCTCGAACAAAGACGAAGTAAATTTCTTTTTCGAAATTTAAAGGCTATTTTCTTATAGAAACGGATCTCTTTAAGATGTTACTCCTATCAAAAAGTTTAAATCTGTTTGCTGGAATATAAATGTCAAAGGTTATTTGCATTAACTGTCCAAAGTCTGGAACATGAAGAATTTAAGAAAAATACAAATAAAACGAATTATAGACAAAAAAAACTTTATTTAGGAAGTTGAATAGGAAACCCACAATTCTTAAACTATATAAGTTTTATCACTTCAAAAATTTCATTAATTTAGATTATGTAAACAAAATAAGTTTTAAAATCATTAATTTAATTCAGATTAAAGCACCTACTGACATTTTGACATTAAAAACCGTTAAAACACAAAATATTGACATAAAAAAGACACCCAAATTATTTGATTGTCCACAAAAATAAACAAGTGTTTTGAAAAAAAAAAAACTTATAATAAAATCAAGGTGTGATCATTGATGTCTTTTATAGTCATTTAATAGATTAAAAAGACCAACAAAATATAACAAAATATCAAAGAAATAGATTTTATCTTATAAAACCGAAAAAAAACAAAACAAAAATCACAAAATGCGGTTGTTTTCAAAGTAAAAGATAAATGGATTTTTGATCATTTCAAATACTAAAGTTTAAAAAGATCCTTTTTTTTCAATTACAAATTTCTATTAAAAAGAAACAGTTTTTAACCTGACACTGATGATGGATTTAATTTTGATTCTTGTTTGACAAATAGTTTTTTTTTTGTTTAGATAGATCTTGTGGTCTCAAATAAAAACCACAACACAACTAAACTGTTGATGGAAAAAAAGAGCCTTATCATGATCACATAATGAGTTATATTACACAAGTGCAAAAGATCTTTTAAAAGAGAATATAATTTAAATACTCTTGTTTACTCTCTTTTTCTCCCAGTTGGAACAGTTGTTTTAGCTTCGTTTAAAGATCATTAATAAAATTTCGTTTAAAGATCTTACAGAACACAAACGATTCATCATCAAACATTAATGTTGACACCACCAACTGTTTGTTGTTTTTTTTTTTGGTTGTTGCAAATGCTTCAAAGTTGTTTTACGCAACAGGAGTTGTTGTCTAGATATGGAGTCGGTCTAGAGGAGAAAGAGTTTTTCAAATATGTATGTGTCCATTTTTAAGGGTTTATGAGTATTAATCATTTGGTCAATTACAGTCAAATAGTTTTAAAATATCACTAGATCATGGTTATGCCACCTACTTTGAAATTTTATTTTTTGTTATTGCTTTGCAACATGAGTGTTATTTTTTAAATTATTTAGTTTTTTATTTAAATAATTTTAGTATAGAATTAATTTCAATTTGTTATATTTAAGAATCAGACTTTAAGGACTAATACGACTTAAATTAAAAGCCGTGGTACACGATTGTCAGATCTTACAATGTTGTCAGTAAAGTGTTCAGAAAATGTCAAAAAATAATCTGGACATGCAATTTTTCTTTTGCAACATTGTCAGAAAAAGCATTACCGAAAATATTGCAAGACAAAATTTGTAAGTTGACAGTATTATTATTTTCTGAGCATTTTACTACCAACGTTGTAAGATCTAACAACCGTGTATACATAGCATTAGGAACACAAGTTTAAGTGATTGGCACCACCGAGCGAAAGAAATTGTGTTGTTTAAATGTAAACAACACGAATGTTAACAAAAATCCCAGAAAGTTCATAGGAAAAGAAACTGGAATGCTTCCACAAAAAGTCTACTCTAACATTTGACCACTGGTTTAAAGGTATATTACTTTCGATATTGCATAATTGATAATTTCCCACCTCCTTAAAAAAATATTGAAGTATTTCATAAATTCCCCTTTGCAATATTAACCGCCTGCCCAAATAATTATAGTTTTCAACATTTTTCTTTGACCCCATCACTGCTCAATTTTCTTCTATAATTGTATACTGTCTTGTAAATTGATTAAATTATGTTGCACAAAGTGTTGTAAACTTCCGGTATATTTTCAATAATCCAATATTAATAAAGAAAAAACAAGTGGCATCATTGGTTATCTATAAAGTTTTTTCGTTTTGTAAAAAAAAAAAAATATTACAAAAATATTGCGTGTGAGTATTAACAGAATGACATTGCAAACATAAAAAACCGCTTTAACTATAATTTCAATTTCATTGCAAAATTGAAATGGAAAAGAAAAAAAAAAATTATTTAATTTTTGATTTCTGAAAGATGGCAACATATAAAGAGCATTATAAAAAAAAACAACATTAAATGCATTGCAGTGTGTTGGTTTGTGGACAATTAACGGAACTCTGTTTTTTGCTAGGCAATTAAGTAAAGTTTGAAGACAATGTGACACGAGTTTTTGAATACAAAAACTTTCTGAAATCTACTAAATTCCGGTTGTGTCTTTTGTATCAAATATTTCATACACACAGAAAAAAGATTGATTGGAAATCGGCTACTTTGATAAATATTTAGTTAAATTAATTAAATTTCTATTGCTGTTATTAAAAATCTGTAAAATTAACAAATT
>NC_060952.1:21497850-21537994 GCF_022045245.1 Lucilia cuprina
TTGGACAGGATGAAGAGCAAAATTTCCGACACATAAACATCAAATTTTCATCATCAACCATCAACTTATATATCTATATAAGTTTTGTAAGTTTATTCATTCAAATTTAATTGTAAATATTTTAAATAAAATTAAATATATTTTAAAATACACATTTTCAATTGCAAATACCAATAATTTCAAACCACATTACCGAATAAATAACAAAAATAATTATGTACACCATATATTCAGTTATAGTAACCGAATTTTTCAATAATTACAATCGAATTTTGGTATAGTTGTAAGAACCGACTGAATTCGATTGGAAACAAATTCGGTTATCACAACGAATCTGTTTTCTCTGTGTAGGTGTGAAAGTATCGACTGCAAAAGGATAATTCCTTAGTAAAATGATCGCGATTAGTCGCCTCAAATTTCACCACCAAGCGTTAGAGAATCAAAATTGACGAGCCACAACAATTTACGCAATACGCGTGGAAATTTGCTCAATTAATTTCGCTTAATTTCTATATATTTAAGAGCTTTTTAGATGAAAAACAGATTTTGTGAAAGAGGTTCTATATATGGGACCGGAGGTCAAATATGAACAGAAGCAAAAACAATTTAATTATGTTAATATAGAAGTTAGTTATGACAAATTTCATAGTAATCAAGACATTTTTTGAAAGGGAGTTTTTATCGGCACTAGTGTCAAATGAGAACTGATCATTTATAATGATATTTAAAAGTATTATTTAGGGATATAGGAAACATGGTTGTACCCATATTTGTAAATAACCGAATCCATCAAATTATATGTTTTGAAGCTTAATTTGGGAAATCTGGTTGTAAAGGGGTTTAGATGAAATAATGGGCCGATAATTATTATAGATAATTTCTACTTGGATCAAAGGTAATATGTTAGACAAAATTTCATTGAATTATCTTCCAAATGGCTGTAATTTGATTAGAAGTTTAACATGAACATATGGACATGACTCTCGATATTATTCTGAGCCGATAATGGATTCCTTGTAAGAACAAGTATATCCGAACATATTTAAATATTTGTGATTTCAGACAGAAATATCTATTACGGTCTATCTGAAAAAAGGGGCCCCGAGGGATGATTCCTTGATTTATGATCCTCATCTTGGTGTATTGCTATCTCCAGGTAAAGAAGTGATTCCACTATCTCTAGTCTGGCAGGACTATAAAATGGTGATGGTTAGTCCTTGGATGATTTGACAAGGGGTATAACCAGAGCACCACATTATCTGGTACAACGGTTTAAGGATTCTTTCGGATCTAAGTAGTACCTGTGGTTTCAAGCTAAACTAGTAGGAAATGGGTCCTTGGTTGAAAGATTGATTATGCTACCGCTCCTAGTTTCTATGAGTGGTACAAACCACAAAGCAAGGCTATGGATTGATAACATGTTGAATTTGAGCTGATAAACCAAAGATTGGGCATGCGTTGGTGTTCGATGTGCTATCAGATACTTGTATCTGATGGATTAGAGGGATTCTGAGTTGTATCCGAGGTTAATCGGATAAAGCGATGGATGCAGTAATGGTTGGAGTAGCGGAGGAGATGATGTGCTGAACAAAGGTTTCGCAAAACGCAGTGAGATGGTGGCAAAGTTGTTAATACTTTAATGTTTAATTTATCAGTGATATTTTCCTTTATGGTTTAGTGTGGTGGAGTTTACGCTAAAACACGCTCAACTTATAACAGTAGATCTTTGTGGCCATTGAATTAAGTCTCGTCAATTAAAATGAATGCGTGCTTTAGACTACCAGTTACGTCCCTTAGGTGTTTTTCCGAATCATCCGAGCTTTCTGAGTAGTGTGGTTGGGCGTCATATAAGGTCAAGGAATGCACAGGTGAGTCATAGATTAGATGCTCAAGGATTAGAATGCTCAAGGATATGAGTATTGAACTAGTCATTGCATCTTCGTTTTTGCATTTAGCTTGCTAATGACAACTGTCATTCCCCATAGAGTCTACTATAGCAAGAGTTAGATAGCTCGAGCAAAGTGCACGTATTCTGGAACGGAAATTTTATATATGGGTTGAAAAAAAAAACCACCGTGAAAAGGCCAACATGGCAGAAGTTTACGTAAAGCACACAGTCCTTTCATTTTTTGGAGTTAAATTCTTTTTTATTTATAAAGTAACCACTTCATATTCGTCACACTGTAAACTAATACTCAATACAATCTAAAATATTTGTAACTTTGTAATAATGGTGGTAAAATGATGGCTTTACTTGGCTACTGAATTGCGCACAAATTATAGAAATTAATTATTTATTACCTTATTCATAACAATTTACCAAAAGATTATAGAACTAATTTTGTATGAACATTTGTCTACACAACTTTAATAAATTGTTATGAATAAGACCTTTAAGAAAAATTAAATAAATAAAAACAAACAAAATGTTTATAAATACAAGTCATTGAAAAATATGTTTAAGAAGGCGTTTTATAAAATTATACAAATGTATTTGATTTTTTTAATAAATGAATATTTAGTTTAAGGAATTTATAGTTAATTACATAAATATTTCATAAAAAAATAATAATAAAAAGGTTAGTAAATCTTTAAAGATTTCAACATTACCGTTAGATGTCGATGCATGTGTTTGTAATCATCGGCTATACACATTTTTGATTATTTTTTGGGAGTTTTTTAAAAACAAAAAACTTTGATAAAAAACGAAAAATTAATCAAAGAAAAATCTCTTTAAAGTAATTGATTATACGTTTTGTTATAGACTGATTTGTTAGGAATAGTAAAACAAATAAAAACAATCTACAAAAATTAGTTTTTTTTGCATACTATCAGTTGTAAAACTATTCTTTTTTATTATTAAAAAACAGAAACAGCTTTCAAGAGATAAGAAACAACAATAAATTTGAAAAAAAAAAAACAATAAAAATATTTTCTATATATAATCTACTGCCCTCTAGCGTTAAACTGTTTAACTACATCCTGTACATAATTTAGGTTTGTGTATTAGCTAAAGAACTTTGTGTCCAAGTCCAATAAACAACAAATGTTTATCAACATAAGTTTAGCTCAAAACCATAACATGTTTAATATAGAATTGAATTCTCTTTTTCTTTTTTCTTATTATTTCATATTGAAATGTTTAGCAACAAAAGCTTTTCTTGTTATTCACCTCTTTTGTGTTATTTATTCTTACTTTTTATACTTGTTAGATGCATGTGTCAAAATGATGTAAAAAGAAAAACGTCAAGTATTTTCTATTTAACTTTTAATAATTTTGCACAAAAATGCCGGTAAAATCAGATGTTTTTTTTGTGAAATGTGGTGAATTGGTTGTGAAATATCTGTCAAATGTTGAGATTACATGTTGGGATTGATTATACATACATATGTATCTATGTACGTGTTTGTTTACATTTTTTGTACGTGGCCTTAGTAATGTAGTTTTTATTTTATTTTTTTTTCAAAAAGTTGTTTATTAACTATGATTTTTTATTCTTTGTAATATTTATTATTAAGTCATATTAAAATGACACTGCAAAAAAATGTCATTTAATTTAAATGATTGTTTACTTAACAAAAGCAGCACATAGTAAATATATACATAGAATAATGCACAAAGAGGTTTAAAGGAATGGGTTCTTTGTAATTAACATACATTTTCATAATAATGTACAATTTTGTAAACAAATAATTGTTTACAATATAATATACAATTTTGTAAACATATGGGTTGAAGACCCCATATGATCGATTGTATATTTCTAAACTCAATGTTATAGTCCCAAAGCCAGTAGAAGAACAAAAAAAATATATCAAAAACCAAATTCACTCAGAACTCTCAGAAGATTCAAATATCACTTTGTGATAAATGAAAATGTAACGAAAAAATCCTCTCTTTAACCCTTCAATCAGTCTTAAGAGATTTTTTATTTTCACCTCGTTGTATATTTAAAATACTTTCATTTAACATTTTTAGATTTAGATTTCTATAAAACTCAAAAGTACCAGTTAAAGTACTTAAAAGTACCTAAAAATAGGTAGTTCTTGTAAAAACACATACAATTATCCATCTCTGATTTTGACAATAACAATACACGGCTCCATACCTGTTGTACAAGCAAGTACAAGAACATGTTGTTGTCATTTCATCGTCTTGTCAAAGCATGAAGAAATTCACATATTTTTTGTCATATCTCCATTAATAATGGACCAATTTTGCAGATTTTAAATACCGATCTTCTCGAAAGCATATCTAATAGAATTATATAATATTTGGCTACAAAAGACGTCAGGGATCTTAGGAAAATTCATTTCAAAAACATGCAGATTGTGTCCGAGTAGAGACGGACACCGCCATTTATAAGAATTCGGAATATATACACTTAATAGAATGACTGTCACCGCCATCTATAAGGATCCAGAATATATACACTTTATGGGGTATTACGAAGGAAAGATTTAACTTAGCAGTGTTGACATACAAAACCACAGAAAACGTCAAAACAATGTATTACAAACAAACGTCAAAACATTACAAAAAAGAAGAAGATAATTATAAAATTAATGAAATAATGATTATAAAATTAATAAAGTAATAATTATAAAATTAATAAAATTAATGAAAACTTAAATATATAAAATAAAAAACTAAATTTTGAAGTCTCCAGTTGGCCCTAAGAATATAAAAAAGATTTAAGAGAACTAAGTAAATACTTTCCCTAAGAAAATAATAAATAAATAAATACATTTTTAATTTGGCTAAATTTTGTTCAACAGAAAAATATTTTGCAAAAAAATATAAAATATGTAATAAGCCGTGATACACGGATGTCAGATCTTACAACGTTGTCAGTAAAATGTTTAGAAAATGCCTAACAATCGTCTGAACTTACAATTTTTCTTTTGCAACGTTGTCAGAAAAGACATAATTGACAATACTGGATGACAGAATTTGTAACTTAACATTGTTTTCTGCACATTTTACTGCCAACGTTGTAAAATCTACATATTACATATTAGAAAAAACTCGACTAATGCTTGACTTATGCTTGACATATATAAATTTAAACATTCGTTAGAAAGTGATTTAGTTCATTTTAATCACTGCAAATGTAACTTTATCATCATATGACTCGAAACATGTTGATATTGTCATCGTAATAAGAGATTGATCCATTTGCTAATTTACTTAATTGACACGAAGATTTTATTACATTCAATAGACTAGTAAATAAAAAGTTATTCTCTGATGAGAGTTTTAAAAATAACAAAGATTTTCATAGTTCCGGATCTAAGTAAGAATTAAAACTTTTAAATTGAGAGAAATTTTCTTAATAATTTGTTTGGTAGAACTATGTATACATACATATATTGTTTGGTAGAACTAAAAATTAAAAAAAGTGTAAAAAGCAGACATTGACTAAAAGAATCTTAAGTTTTAAAAACCATGCTATGTCAATCAGATCAGTGACTTCAATTTAAACTTGAAATCAACACATACAAAGTTGCTTTTTTAAATCAGTACGGTGTTTTTTTAATAAGATATTTTTTAACAATAAAAAAAGCTTTCTTAAGCACAATTTATTATGTTTTTTTTATATTTTTTTTGTTTGTTAACAAAAATATGGCTTTCTCTACTATAAACAAAACATAAAAAATACTGCCCGTACTAATTGCTGTTCTACTTTGTTATGAATTTTCGTAAATTTATAGTATTGTTAAATTTCGGCTTAAAGCAAAAGTAAAAACAAAACGCAAACAAAAAATCAGAGTCTGAGTAACACAAGGTTGTCAAATAAAATTTTAGTGATTTTTTTAATAATTGTTGTAATAGTTAAGCCGGTAAGTTTAGTCGAAAACTAAGTTTCTCAGCATTTAAATCTATATATTATATAGTACAGAGTTTAATTTATATAATGTTTGAAATTGTAGTAGTAATACATATAATGACCTTATATGTATATTTCTTAATAATTACGCATACAAACATAAGATTATTTATTACAAACCCCTATGTTTTTTTTTTTCAAAAAGTGCGAATATTATTTTGTTTATTTTAATAGTTTAATCTTAATGTGCGTGTTTCAAAGTACAAATTTTGCTAACACAGGTTTTGCGTTTTATTATTTAACATGAAATTTGGCTGTTAAGCGATAAATTACAATTGTGGCGTTAAGCCGCAATATTAAATTTTGTTGATTTGCAATATCTATATTTTATAGAACAGAAAAATAAGTCTAATAAAATGATTAAAATGGAGAATTTTGAAAACTTTATGAAATTAGGAAACGGCTCCTTTCTTGACACCTTTATAAAATGGCTAAAAGTCACCAGTAGTCCCATATTGGTTTATTAAGTTGTTCAGGGTCAAAGGTTACTAAGTCAGCTTTTTTACAAATATGTCCATATTGTTTCTTCACCACTTTAATATCTACTATATTTCTGTTGACTATAAAATTTCCTAAATTTATTTGGCAGACTATATTTGCCTATCTTTCGTAGTTTTCAATTTTAAAATATTAATATATATTACACCGATAACAATTTTTTCTTAAAAGTGTAGCCGAAATGTAGGAGATTGTTGGATGATTAATCAGCAAACGGAGTCTTTTTTGACTCCCTTTGATGACCTAAAAGTGATTAATACGTTGAACACTTAAAACTGATACGAAAATGATTTTGTAATATGATTTAAAATCGATTATTTGAAAAACAGTAACAAAATGTATGGCAATCATAAATTGATCATTCTTGTGTTTAAAATATGATGGTTTTAAAATGTGTGATCATATTTCAAGCAGTTGGAAGATCGAAAATTTTTTATTATATAACAGTTAAAACTAACTCAAAAACTATTTAAAATTAACTCAAAACTGAATAGAAAAAAGGTCCATAAAAGAATCTTTTAAATGAGACGGTAAACAAATGTTTGTGGCCCTTGAAATCTCAATTCCCATCGAAAGGTAAACAGCTATGCTGTAAATTGAACTTGCTCTGAACAATTCATTCACTATACTTTGTGTTCTTTGTTTACAAATTCCCTCAGAAATTCATGATCAAATCATATTTTTATTATTATTTAATTAAATAGACATAGATATAACTCGGAAAAGACTCAAAAAAGACTAAAATATGATTTGAAAAAAAAATAGTAATTCGGCTACAAAATATTTAAAAATGAATAAAAGAAGTGTTTATAGACTCTTCTTTGTAAGTGTCATTTTCCCACGACGAAAGTATGATCAGAAAATGAAATGATTATTTAAATCGTGCAGAAGAGTGATAAATGTCTCCAATGGGAAAAAATGTATTCGGGATTCTTCAAAATTCATGATGCAAAATAATCTAGAAAGCTTGATTGATAATGGATAAATTCTAAGGCCTCATTCAGTTTTGCCTAAAGCTTTAGAAAAGTATACTTTTTACTTTTAATATTTTTTTCGTTTATCGCCTGCCGTTTTCATTCTAAATCTCTTGTTCAACTTTCAAGTCTCTTTTTAAAGAAATATGACAAATGTTTTTGTTCGCAAAATTGTTATTTTTTCACATAAAAAATAAATAAAGCAAAAACAAAATTAAATGAATCATTGAACTTTTTACTCAATTTATTCTCTTTTGATTAGTTCAAGTTAAAAGTACTCTCTCAATCTTTTATTAAAAACAAAAAACAAATAAAATCAAATTGAAAAGCCAAGTTAAACACTTGGTTTTGGTTTATATTGTTAATAATTAAAAAAAATATTAATAATTTTTTTTATTATTTTATTATCTGTTTTTGCTGAAGTTCGCAGTTAAAAAATAAAACTCACGCGATTTTTTGTTGTTACATATGTATATGTATATTTTACCCATTTAAAGAAACTTAAGTGGAGGCCTTTTTTTCAAATTTCTTTGTTTTGAGTTTTTTTTTGAAAACTTTTAGTTTATATGTAATTAGAAAGTCTTATGAAATAATTAATAACAAATTAATGGTTTGTTAATTAACGTCAAAACTATTAGTTTAAAAAAATTGCCTACATAAGTAAGACTTTAATAAATAGATATTTGTGTTTGAATATTTGGTAAAAAAATAAGTATTTAGGCAACTTATTGTTCAAGTTGTATAGTGGTATAAGAAGACATTATTAAGATATTATTAATTACATACAAAAACAATTTGTTTAAATTTTTTTTATAAAAACATAAAATAATTTTTATATTTTGAATTTGAAACCCTTATTATTTGCTGGTTTAATAATACTAGTGTTGTAATATACAACTAAAACTATTAGTTCATTGACACTTTCTTTGATTTTTTTAAAATAAATTCAATAATTTTATTTATATCAATTGCAACTAAAAAAATGCCCTTAAATAAACAAATTGTCAACGTTATCAAAAATGACAAAAAATATAAAATATACTACGTAAATAACCAAAAGAAATAATAATATTAAAATCGATAATAAAAAAATTTTAACAAAATTAAATTGTGTTTTTTTTTCATAAACTCATAGTGACAATCGAAATTTAAAAAAAAGTGTTTTTTATGACAAAAGTGAGCAAATTGTTTTTAGAACATGAAAAAATTGTTGCATTTTTATTTTGTTTCGATTAATTTTGAGTTGCACTCTTTTTTTTGTTGTTGTTGTTTTTCAACAATGACAATTGAGGTCATTAGCAATAAATTTTAAAAATAAACAATTTATTACAATGAAAATTGTTGCAAAAAAGTTTTAAGCAGAAAATATTAAAAAAATAAACCGCAAAAAAAATTTTAAAAATTTAAATCTTATTAAATTTGCTCAAGAACATCCAGTTTTTATATACATATAGCAAATGATTTAAAAAGTTTTAAATACTTATCGCTCATTTACTGCAAAACTGGACTAAATTAAAATTATGATTTTTAAAACTGAGTTTTTAGGAATATTTCAGGAATATTTAATAAAGAAGGTACATTTTAAACTCTAATATCTAAATGTGGTTTCATATTTTTATGATTTCTTTATAAAGTAGTAAAAAGTTGTGAAATACTATATTCACGAAATTATCGTTTTAAATAAATCTTGTGGAAAATGAGACAAAATATCACTTACTTATATTTTTTAATAACTCAAACCGACATATTTTTTACCCTTAGGTTGGAATAAATAATATTTACAAACCAAAATATCCCTCACACTATAGTATTGTAGGGTATCAGATCATACAGAGATACAAACAGAGACGGCTCAAATCTTCGGCGGCTACCCGCCGATAATATTTTGTAAGCCTCGACGCCGCTGACTTCTTTAGGCTCATAAGCCGACTTAAAAGTAGCAGCTGATAAAGATTGGAATGACATGTATTTCAGAAAACAATTTTACCAATTAGGCCTGGTCCACACTACGAAACTTTTGTTGAGAAACTTTTTTTTTAATTCTCTTTTGAAGTTTCCTTAATGTCCACACATAGAAACTCTTGTTTCAGAAACTACATTGATTTGTTGTTGTACGAATGAGAAGAATATCAAAACAAAACAAGATTCCGAGAACGGAAAACTCCGTACTGCGAGATGAATGATATTCTTTCTCTCTCACGCAAAATCAAAAGTTTCCCAAGAAAAGTTTCCTAGTGTGGACCGGCAGTTAAAACGTATAAATTCAAATAGCAAATGGAAAAGAGTTGCCATACAATATTGTGCTAATATTAAAATAGTCAAAACTACTATAACAATGTTCATTTTCTGCAGAAAAGTCTTATAAAGAGATATGTTTCTATAAAATATACTATTATAAAGAGATATAATAAATGCTTTCTAAAAAAATAAATTGTGTCGATAATTTAGCCGCCGCCAGTATTTTATATAATATGCCGCCGTCGATCATTTTGCATTGGCATGTTTTTCTGGTATGAATATACCGAAGACCATTAGTTTTTAAGCTTTAGCATCAAATAAAGTTTTTCCCGCCAATGACATTTGTTGTCAAAGTATATAATATGTATGACAACGATATGTTGTCAAAATTACAACAATTCGTTGTCGAAATCTAAATTTTAATGTACTTTTAATAAAAAACTGTTAGCATCAGGTACAGTGTCAGTTAAGACGGTAAATTGCCTGACACAGAGAATACATTTATCTGCAAACAACCGTGTCAGATCTTTTTACGTCAACAGCTTTGACAATGAAAAACTGTTTACATATGGAAAATTGTCAGGTTGTAAAAAACCTTTACAATTTCATTGCCAGACACTTGTCAGACAATAAATTTATGTGCAAACAAAAATTGTCATATTACACTGTTGTAAGACTGTTGTATACTAAAAGTTGCTTATCCTTTTTTTTGGTGAATATGTTCTTTTAACCAATGAAAAACATAAAATTCGCATATCTGACAATAAAAAATGTCAGACAATTATCTGGCAATGATAACGTTATGTGTTTACACGTTGTGACATCGTTGTAAGATCTTAATTTGTATAAATAATTTAGTACACACTTTTAAATTCTTCACTCTTAAATTCTACCATAATAATTGTAATAATTACGCACATCTAACGATTTGTAACTATCAAAATAGGTAATCCCAATCTATAGCAATTGTTTGCAGTTATTTAATAGTATTTATTTAACTACCACCCCATTGTGCATTGACTATATAGCATCAATGTTTGCTTTGTATTGCATTGAATTGCTAATACAATGAAAAGAAAAAATGCTGCTTACTTATGTGTGTATGTAAAAAAATATTAAACTATTTTTATAGCAAAAAATAAATTCATAAACGTTTTAATAATTAAAAGTGTGTAGGAAAAGTAAAACAATATAAATATTTTAAAAGACACAATTTTTAAATGAACATTGCCCTCAATTTGTGAAAAAAATAATTATCCAATTCATAATCGATTTCGTATCGTTGTATGTCATAACATTTTTTTAAATAAAATACTTTGAATCAAAACAATTATAAAAATATTATGACATACTACGATACAACACCGATTGTAAATTTCTTTGTAATGAAATAAATTAAATCTATTATACTAATCAAAACATGATTATTTCTTAAAAATGTTTATTCAATTTCCTTTTAATCCCATTTAAAAATATATTTATATTATTTTACAGTGTCTTCAAAATTTTCCACAATTAACCATAATAATTGTAATAATTAAGTACATCTAACGATTTGTTTGAAATACTCGTTTGTTTTATTATGATTATTATTATTGATTTCTATTATAATATATACAATTATAAAATCACCTTTACTACCTGTATTCCCATATTCAGAAACGAGTGCCTAGAAACTAAACTAAAGTAGACACAAATAATTTACATATCTATTTAGATAATAATTATTGATTTGTAGTGATAGAGGGTGGTAATTTGCCACAGTTACCAAATACAGTTAGTAACATAAATGCTTAAACATTCTTCATTTCCTTCATGTAGTATGTTAACAACAAATTAATATTAAATGCCTAAATGTAAATTTTGGTCTAAGAATATTTGTATAATACATTGAATGCCCATTCGTAAATTAAAAATGTCCCTGGAAAGCATTGAGAGTGAAAATTAAAGGACCATTTTTAGGTTGCTATAATGTAAACGATTAAATTTTTCATTAGACCTTTAAAATTATGTGGGTTTTATAACTCTTTTCACATTTCTTTTGTACTCTACTGTTTAAATCTAAGATAAACCCAGCAAACACTCGGTAATGGGCTGTACTTTAAAAACTACTTGTTAAAAACTGTCTACTTTGAAGTACTTTTATAAACACCCCTACAGAGATACTATTCGTTTGGCGGCTACTGGCCCCGTTAATATTTTGCAAGAGCTTAGCCAGCATAAACGTAGTCGCTGATAAAGATTAGAATTGAACATATAGGTATTTCAGAAAAAACAAAATTAACCAATTTAAACGGAGTTGCCACTAATTTAAATTATTAGGGCAAATTAAAAAAAGAGTTGCCACATAATATTATGCTAATATTAAAACAGTGAAAACTACTATAATAATGACTATTTTCTGTAGAAAAAAACTTATAGAGAGAAAAGTTTATATATAACACACTATTATTCACAGAATTTTTAATATAATTAACGCTTACAGTCAATTTCTGAAGAAAAAGCAAAATTGAGCCGATTATAAGCCGCTGCCGCCGACCTGAAATGGTTGCGCCGCCGCCTTGTTCCCTAGAAATTTTCATTCAACTCGACATTCAACTGAACAATTCATTCACAATAGTTGATTTAGCATGCCACAGCTGTTCAATGTTTACAAAATTCCATCAAGAAATTTCACAACAGGGGAATTTTTTTTTTCATTACAAAAAAGTTAGTGAATGAAAGAAATGAAAAGGGAACATATTTTTCGTGAAATGTTGGTTGGCGATAGGGGTGAAAGACTTAGGCAGCGAACTAACGAATCTGGTTGGTATTCTCTATGAAAATTTGTTTTCTGAGCGTAGCAAGGTACTTATTTAAGAAGTTATTTGTAAGAAGACTTGGTAAATATGCCTCCCATTACATCAAGGTGTTAAACTAATAATAAGTGGGAAGGGGTTTTTAACATTTTAACTAATTACTTTTCAATTGTTCAATTCTCAATCGATGTTGGATCATTGTAGCATTGTATGTGTTAAACATACGACATACTACGGCACAACCATATAACACCGATTGTGAATTGGGCAAATGCAAGTTTTTGTTGGGTATACAATACTTGTTCTAATTTCATAGAAGATGTAAATGTCTGGCATATAAATTTTCTATAATTATAAATATAAAATGAAAGGAACAGAATTAAAAGAAAGAACAGTCACCAATTATAAATTGTTGATTGTTACCTTAGAAATTAATAAGTAAAAATTGTTTTAGATATTCCCCGTAACTTTAATATCATGTCATATCAATCAAAAGTTATATATTTGGTTTTTTGCTTTTCAAGCCAAACATATGAAAATAAAAGATAATAAAGAAACAATTACCTCTTTAGTTAATTCCACTGTATTGATGAAAGGACTTAAATCTACTTCACTATCTGTGACTGCCTCTATACCGCTGTCTTCAGCTGATTCATCGGGTTCTTCTTTCTTAACTGAAACCTGTTTAATTGCCACCTCATCCGTTGACAAAGCTGTAACTGCTCTAGTATCCATAACACCCATTAATAGGGCCTTATCATCTTCATCATCTAATTGTTCTAATTTAATAGCAACTTCTTCGTCAGGATTAGGAAAGGTATCGTTTAAAGCTACTGCACCTTCGGATTCGGAAGTAGATGCGGAACTACGTATAGTTGGTAGAAAAGCATCCAATTGTAAATCAAATAGATTATTATCCTGTTGACCATCTTTAAGAGGCAAATTGCCGTAATGAGAATTCAATATAGGCAAATCATTGAAATCATTTAAATCTGCCAAATTTTGTTCCCATACCGTACGTTGATCTTGGAAATTTTCCGCATTTAAAAATAATTCCATTTCAGAATTATCGAAGTTACTGATATGACTTGCATTCGTAGCCCCCGGAGCGGTAACAACAGAACTAACCGTAGCTGTGCTAGAATCTAAAGCAGACGAACTTGTTGTTGTCGCCGAAGAACCTGAAGAGGGATTATTATTTGAAGATGTTGCTGGTATAGCTTGCATTTCTTGCATGGCTGCCGTTTGATTGGAATTTTCATTGGAAACATTTAGCAAATATGCTGTAACATTATATTGATTCGCCAGATGATCACTTTGCCGATCGAAACGTATTAAATCCTCGATTAAAGGCATCATAGTCTTGCGATTCGCATATGGATATTCCACCATGGGCACGGCCCGTAACATTTCCAATTCCCAACCATCGCCATCCCGTAACTCTAGTTGAGAATCCCAATTGCGTAGTCTTTGCTGCAAATAATTGTCGGGATCGACATTCAGCAGACTTAAGGCCAAAGCCAATTGCAACATTTTCATTGCGTATTTTTTATTCGAGATCATTTTGAATGATGCGTTTTATTTATAGCTAAAGGAGAAAGAGGATGGATGATGTTTGGGGAGGTCACTCTCTCTGCGTATGTTTTGTTGTTGATTGCTTTTAACAATAACAATTTTTGTA
Source organism: Lucilia cuprina (assembly GCF_022045245.1). NCBI lineage: Eukaryota > Metazoa > Arthropoda > Insecta > Diptera > Calliphoridae > Lucilia > Lucilia cuprina. The sequence continues at coordinate 21,511,931 of NC_060952.1, forward strand.
TTTGTTATTGTTGCTGATGCTGATGATGTTGTTGTTGGACAGAAAAATTGAGGCCGCGTAGGCGTAAAACAAAGCCAAATTGTTTGGAAAAACTGACCGACCGACCTCCTACCCCTTAATGTATAAAATGTATGATACACTGTTTTTCGAACTGTTCCACAGTTCAATAACGTTGTCTTCTCCTTGTTTGGATTTAACGATTGTTTTTTTTTTCGTTTTCTTTCCTTAATCAAATGTCCAGAAATGCGTCGTTAGCAACGGTGGTATGTATTCCTCGTTATAACTTTTGGAACGCAATATTTCTACTGTTGTTGTTATTTATTTTACTTCCTCAAGAAGCATTTATTGGTCTTTTGTTTTATTTCTTTTTAAATTTTAAATATATATTTTTTTTCTGAATACTTTTTTTATTTTGCTTCTTATTTGGTTTTAATAAATAACAATGACCTCGTTGGCCAACAAATGGCCCCGAGCTTGTGTCTGTATTTAATGATTTTGACAACGTATTTGTTTTTGTATTTTTTTTTTTAGTTTTTTCTTTTGTTATTGTTTTTGTAAAATTTGGCAAAAATTATACGGTAAAATCTAAAACGTGATAAAGAAGAAAAAAGAGAAAATTACTAAAAGTCTGGTTATTAATTGATTTGAATAGAATCGTTAGATTCGCATGAGGTTGAATGAATATGTATGAAAGTCGTTATTTAGCCATCTTCTTTTGTATATAATTAAACTGAATTTAAGTTATTCGAATGTTTATGAATTTTGCATTAAGTCAAACATTGTGATTTATGTTTAGAATTAGTTAGTTAATGAAGTTAGGAAGATTTCACCTAAACATTAGTAACAGCGACCTTATTCGAGTATATTTTTAATTTGATTGGAACATAAAAACAATAATTGGGAAAGCCCTCTTTTAAACCCCTACCTATCATTATATATAAGTTGAACAGTAAATGGACTTTTCGCATAAAAAAATAATAAAAAATATTTGTCCGATTCATAATCGTTGTTGTACGGTTGTATCGTAATATATCGTCATTTTTTATACTCTACGCCACCTTAGTGGGGAGGAAGTATTGGGTTTGTGCTGATGTTTGTAACGCACAATAATATTGGTCCTATACCCACCTAAAGTACCAATTAGACTCATTTTCTGAGTCAATTTAGCTGTGTCCGTCCATCTAAACCTTGTAATCAAATTGCAGGACGCAATTTTGGAGATAATTGGTTAACAAAGGTATATTCACGATACATTTAAATACGTTTTATTTTAGTAACAGGTGTAAGGTATTATATGGTCGGCCTCGCACGACTAACTTACAATTTTTTGCTTGTTATTATTATTGACTTGATATTGCTTCAAAAAATGTTATTTGGAAAATTTTTATGACATACAACGCTAAAATGATACGACATCGGTTGTGAATTGGACAATTGTCACTAAAGATTCGTATACACGTTTGTTATTCCTTACAACGTTGTCAGAAAAATGTTTAGAAAGTTGAATTTTGTTGCAAGACAAGACATTTTCTGAACATTTTTCTGCCAACATTGTAAGATCTTAATTTAATACTTAATTTTTCAAAATGCATAATTTTATTAAATTTTAAATTTATTTATTGTTTATTAATAAAACTGATATAATTTAAAAATAAACAAAATATTGAAATAAAACAAATCTTAATTTAATTATCGTATCTACAGGAAAAAGAGGAATGTAATTTTTTTTCAAATAAATTTTATTCGATTTTAAATTAAAAAAATAAAAAAGATACATAATGCAAAATAAATTTATAAACAATGCAAAATTATATATAAATAACTTTAAAGGCACATGATCAATTTTAAAAGATTATTTATATGAATTTTCTTTTTTTGAGGTTGCTAAACTTTTAATAATTGAACAAGGTTAAGGTTGGGGTTACTTTGGTTTTTGTTAATTCATTGCAAATTCAAAGTATTTTAAATTTAAAAAAAATCCTTAATTAAAAAAAAAATGTTTTTTTAAATGTGTCATTCTATAAATAGAAGCATGAGAATGTTTACCTCCAAGAAAATGCAGAATTCTTTATTATGGTTATGTTATAAGGAAAAAATTCAAACAAAGAACTTGTTAATGTAGTAGATGGAGGTACATGTTTAATATAATTAGGATTGAAGAATATTGCCCTGTTGAGTTTGTAATTAAATGTCTATTTGAAAATTTGACAAATAATTATTTTTTCCTATTTTAACTTCTTTCATTCTACTGGTTGTTTTTATATTTCTCTTTATTAGAATGTATATATCATGTAAAACTAAATGTTGATGATCTCATCGATCGTATCAAATCATGATTTACTCCATTTACTTACTACCTACATAAAAAATGTTCTACATTACGATTATATTGCTTTTTTTAGTACATCTAAAGTTTTGCATTTTCTAACACATTTTATATTGAAGCACTATATTCAAAAAGCTCTATCTCAAAAAATGCTTGTTACACAAATACAAAATGCTCAAAAGTTAATATTTTTTAAATAAATTTGTATCAGACATGGAGCTTGCTTAGAGTAATCATTTGCTATCAAAAATCAACTCTGGTTCAAGATTGAGTTAGCACTTTTTGAATATAGGAATTCGATATAGAGTTTTCGGAAAAATTTAGAATAGGGGAGTAAGTTTCTGAAAACGTTTTCAAATCATTTACGCTACATACTATATTAATTCTGAATGATTTTTAATTATTCTTGACAAAAAATATTCTTGACTAATGTATTTTTATAAATGTAAGTCAACATCAATGTTATTTATATAGAATTCCATTTTGTTGTTTAGTGTTTATAAGTGAAGTTTGACCTTTAAGTTATTTTCTGAATGGGAATTTTTATGGGGCTAGGATCAAATAAGGCCCGCCCGATCATTACGAAAATCTGCTGTGCCTTTTAAACTTTTATAAAACAATGTTTTGCCGAATTTTCTTGAAATACTAGAACATTTAACATAATTATGAGCTCAAAAGCCTCATTTAGTGAGTGCGGTTATATAAGGGCTAGGTGAAATATGGACCGATTTTCAACCAGTAGAGTTGGATTGTTGGATTATTCTGAAAATTGGACCTGTAGTATGCGCACATCTTCAAATCGACATACAGAGAGAGGGACATAACTTAATCGACTCAGAAAGTGATTCTGAGCAGATGGGTGTTACAAATACAAACGCATTAGAACCTACCCACTATAGTTGTGTAGGGTATATACATATTACGTAAATAAATACATAATAAATATGATCCTATATATGAACCGATTCTTTCGAAATTGGTTGGGTGACCATGATGAGGGCAATATGAGAAATCTCCTTAAAATGAGCAAATCTCAGGTCAGTGTGTTGGTACGTATTTTGAGTGGACATACGTTTTATACGCTTAGATGTACAGATGCATAGCTAAACAAAATTTGAAGTGGGAATTCAGACCATTGAGAGCATATAAAAAGTATGGTTAAACTCTGGAATAGTTTTTTTGCCACTGTAAGGCATTTGTCGAAGCTAGAATCAAGTATCTTGGAAGTTATATAATCCCGGAAAAAAGATTTCTCTGATTTAAAAATTCTTAGAAATTACGTCCAGTAATTATTGAACAATATTTTTCATGCATGAAAAAGAGCACACAACAGACCCCTATTGCCAATAGAAGTAAATTTTTTTTCCCTTGAAAATTTCATTTAACTCGAAGGAAAAATGCTATTGTGAACTTGTTGTGAACAATTCATTCACAATAGTTGATTTTGTATGGAAGAGCTGTTTAATGTTTACAAAATTTCATTAAAAAAATTCACAACAGGGGAATTTTTTCACAACAAAAAAGTGAAAAAGAACATATTTCACGTGAAATTATGATTGACAATAGGGGTGAATATCTGCTACAACTTTGTCCTACCGATCCAGCTTTTTTTAAAAGCTTTTGCCTTCCTTGTTATGCCCGTTCCTGTAATACTTCATCAATATCTGCTAGAATTTTTACTTCCAGATCGAGCTTTTCTTTGTATGCTCATGCCTTCTTTATACTGTTTAAAGTAGGGTTCTATAAATCGACTTTCGAATAATCGAACAATCGACTTTTTGTCGAAAAAAGTCGTAAAGTCGAAGTCGACTATTTTGTTCCAAAAACAGTCGATAACTCGACTATCGTCTATGAAAAAAAGTCGAAAAGTCGACTTTGTAAATAAAAGTCGGAAAGTCGAAAAGTCGGAGAAAGTCGAAAGAAGTCGAAAATAGTCGGATAAAGTCGAAAATAGTCGAAAATAGTCAAAAAGGTCGAAAATAGAAAGTAGTAGAAAAAACTCAAAAAATTGCAACAAATAGAAAAAATATAAATAAAATTTTTTTATTAATAATAATAAATAATAATAATATAATGTTAAATGACAACATTATAAATTTATGCTTCTGGCAACTTTATAAATTTTTAACTCTGGTCGGAAAAAGTCAAAAATAGTCGAAAAAAGTCAAAAGCCGAATATAGTCGAAAAGTCGGAAAAAGTCGAAAAATCGACTTTTAATTAAATGAAAAAAGTCAAAAAATAGACTTTTAACTAAATGCAAAAAGTCGAAAAGTCGACTTTTCATAAAATGCAAAAAGTCGAAAAGTCGTTTCAACTATAGAACCCTAGTTTAAAGCTATGTTTAACGATTTCTGAAATAGTATGAAAATAAAACTTCAAAGCAGTTCTATTTTTCCAAAACTGGACTGAAATTTAAAAAAATGCCCCAATCGTATATGAAAGACTGATGTTAATTTTCTGATTCGAAATAAACAATTTCTGATACGACAACAAGTTTTCTCTTATTAGCTTCAGATTTTTTTTTCAACAGACGGATGGATATTGCTAGATCGTCTTAGAATCTAATATGTAATTGGAACAAACAAACAACCGGAAAATGGCTAATATTCTTCCTAGTGCCAAAATATTTAAATAAAGAAAATGTGAAACATGAATGTATGTAAAAAAAAAAAACATATGAAGATATATAAAAAATACCAAGAGTTCACTTACCTTTTTTTATTGTTGTCGTTATGGCTGCTGGTGCTGAAGAAGAAGAATTACAAGATGCAGACACGCATAAATTTCTTATAATGATTATTAAAAGAAAATAAAAATATTGCCGCTTTTACTTAAAAAGAAAATTATTGAAGTATAAATTGCGTAGTTGGTTTGTTTTACTTTTAAATAATTTACTAGTTAACAATTATTTCTCTTTATCCGAAATAAAAAAAACAAAATATTATACCAAATTGAAAAAAAACAGACAAAGAAAGAAATAGAAATTGTTTAAAAATAAAAGGGGAAGAGAAAAAGTTAAGTAAAAATCTAAATAAATTCACTATGTATTATAACATTTTTCTCTATTGTTTGTTTGTTGTTATTTATGAAATGAAATTATTTTATTAACTTTATATTTGTTTGTTGTTTTGTGTGTCCTTGAACTTGAACAATAAACTTTTCATTTAACAGGTTAATGGGTTGAAGGGAAGACGTGAGCGTTAATGTAGGAAAAAGGAAAGAAATAAAAAGTTAAATGTTCGTGATTATTGTTTGCTGATTTCATTTTTTTCTTTTTTAACTATGACGTCTGTACGTTTATTTTCTTGATTTTTCAAATAAAAATCAATTGTTTTTTGTTTTGGCATTTATCAAATTTGTATTTTTACTTTTCTCATTATATTTTTGTATTTAAATAAGTTTCTTAATTAATTTGCATTTTAATTATGGTCACTTGTGTTTTTCCGTATTTTTACTTATTTTTATTTATTTAAATTTTTTATATTTTAAATTATTAACAAATAATTGTTGCTATTCACTTTGCACGCATTATCGCTAACTTTCCTTTTTGTTGTGTTGCCGTGTGTGTTGGTGACTTTTTTTGGTCACTGTTTTTTTTTTTATTAGAGCATTTTGTTTTGCTTATTATTTTTTATTGATTTTATTGTTTTTTGTTTAAAATATATATTTCCTTTATTATTATAAAATTTGTTTTTAGCAAAATTTAGAAAATCAAACGCAGAAACATAATTTTTGTTTTCATCAACATTATCTTTTTCAATATTTTGGTTTTTATGTTGTTTTTGTGCGTCTGTTTATTTTATAAAGGTTTTAATACTTTGTAGATCGTTAAAGGCTTTAATTTTTAATTGACATTTCATTTCAATCTGATAAGAAATTTAAAAAAAAAAAAATATTCTATATTTTTCTCGATTCCTATGATGTCAAATTCTGATCTGTTTTTCTATAACTATTTTGTCAGATTTCGACTAATTTATGATCTTTAATTTTTAATTGACATTTCATTTCAATCTGATAAGAAATATTAAAAAAAAAATATTCTATATTTTTTCTCGATTCCAATTCTGATCTATTTTTCTATAACTTTTTTGTCAGATTTCGACTAATTTATTAATATAAAAAAATGTCATATTATAACTCGTTTTTATGTACAAATTTTGTCATATTATGACTAACTATTCTTAAGAAAAATTTTATCAAAATCTTTTTCAGATTTCGAATAGTTTTTTATGTCAGATTCTGACAAAATGTTATGAAAAATAGTTTTGTCGTATTGTGTTATGTTTTGCAAAATTTTGTCATATTATTTCTAAAGAACATTTTGTCAAATTCTGACATCTTTTTCTATTGAAATTTTTTTTTAAGATTCTGGCAAATGTTTCTATAGAAAATTTTGTCACATTCAAACTAGTTTAGCTATAGAAAATTTGGTAAAATTCTGTATAGTTTTTTCATAATTAGTTTTATCATATTTCGACTTATTTATTTGAAAATTATGTAATATTATGACTTGTTTTTCTTTGATGACACTATTCTGACTAATTGTTGCTAGATTTACTAATTGTTGCCAGATTCTGGCCAGTTTTTCTATAGAAAATTTCATTAATTCTAACTAAATCTTCTATAAAACATTTTATCGGATAATGACTAGATTTTCTATTGAAAACTATGTCAGATTCAAACAAGTTTTTCTAAAGAAAATTTTGTTACGTTTTGACTAGATTTTCTATTGAAAATTTAGTTAGATTAATGCAATATTATAATATTATGTACAAATTTTGTCATATTTAATTAAAAGAAAATTCTGTCAGATTTTGTATAAATTTTGTAAAGAAAATTTTGTTAGATTTTGTCTAAATTTTCTAAAGAAAATTTTGTCAGATTTTGTCTAAATTTTCTAAAGAAAATTTTGCCAGATTTTGTCTAAATTTTCTAAAGAAAATTTTACCAGATTATGACTAGATTTCCATAAAAATTAATGTCATTATATAGTGAAAATTTTTTTTAGTAAAATTTGTCAGATTCTGCCAAAATTTGTCACATTCTGACTAATTACTAAAATAATCATATTATAAAGAAATATTTTATATAGAATACTTTGTCAGATTCTTAAAAGTTTTTCTGTATATTATTTGGTCCGATTTTCTATAGAAAATTTTGTCAGATTAATACAAAATCATATTATATTCATTAGACAATTTTGACAGATTCTTACAAAATAGAGAAATATTTTGTCAACTATGAATGTTTTTGTCAGATTCTGACTCATTAAAAAAAATCATCATATTATGAATAAATATATTACTTTGTCAGATTCTGACAATTTTTTGTTATTTTGTCAAATTTTTTATAGAAAATTTTGTCATTTTCTGCATGTAAGTTAGTTCGTTTCACGTAATGCAAGTTTTCATAAAATTTTTGAAATAATTTTCTCTAGGGAAATTGTGTCTTAAAGATCTTTAATGGGTTAATTCTTTATATTTTTTATGAATCATTATCTTATTACTAAATGTTTTTTTGTTTTATTTGACAGATGTGTTGTTGCACTTATTATCTGTTGTTATTAAGTATTTTTTTTTTAAATTTTGCTATTGTTCTTTATTGAAAGTTTTTCTTTGTTTGCCATTTTCCAATATTCTAAACAAATGCTGTTGTATTTATATTTGTTTTATTCGATAAGTTTTAGTTGAAACAAGTGATTACTTTAATAATTATATTTAAGTTAATATATTATTATGTATAAATCATAATTAAAGGTAAACCAGACTTTTGTTTTTTTATTATTATTATTTCTTTTCTCACCACATATACCACTACAAAAAGCAAAAAGAATGAACAATTGGCGTAAAAAAAATTAAACAAACTTTAAGAATAAAACATGATGGTTTTCGTCCATTTATTTTTCTGCTGGTTTGGTTTTAGTAACTATTTAGAATAAATGTAGAAAAAATAAAAAACACTAATCGTAAATAAGGGGTTGTTTAGAATAAACTGGTTCACTTAATTATATGTATACGAGGTTAATATATGTTGAGGTTTTTAGATAAGTTGAGTTTTAGAAAATAATAAAAAAATGTGTGACAAATAGCTAACTTTTATAGAACTTTGGCAAATTTTAGATAGTGATGGATGCATTGATAAAGAAATAAAAGAGAACTTATTTGTTTGTTAAATAAAGTTGCCAGATCAAGAGAATTTTTTTTTGGAAAAAGGGGTTTTGTTATGTAGAATTTTTAAATTTTTTCTGAAATTTTACATTTTACAAAAGTGATATTTGAAAAGTGGCCAAAAATTATCAAAGTTATTTAATACTAGATCCATAACTGAAAAACACAATCATCGTTTGAAGTCCGCCTAAATTTATTCCGTGTTTAATCTAACAGCAAAAGTATAGTTTAAGTGAGTAGTAAGAAATCTGTCCTAAGAAGGAAAGTTTAGTCGGAAACTATATGATTCACTACACCAGTTAAGTGTTTTCAAAATATGGTTTAGAATTTAATTGTGTTATTAGTGTTTATAAGTGAATTTTGACTTTCAATTGGTTTTCTGAAGGGTAGTTTGTATGAGCGCTAAGGTTCAATGAGTATAGTTTAACTGAGTAGTAAAAACCCCGTCCTAAGAAAGAAAGTATAGTCGGGAACTATATGATAGCCTACACCAGTTAGTGTTTTCTAAATATGGTTTAGAATTTAATTGTGTTATTAGTGTTTATAAGTGAATTTTGATTTTCAAGTGGTATTCTGAAGGGTAGTTTGTATGAGGGCTATGGTCGACAGTGGCTTTTAAACTTCTATAAATCTAAGTTTTGTCAATTTTTGTTAACATCCTAGAACTTTTAACATAATAATGAGCCCAAAAGCCCTATTCGGGGTTATAATTATGTAGAGGCTAGGCGAAATAAATGACCAGTTTCAACCATTTTCAAAAGCGTTTGTCCTTCGGTTAAAAAAGGCGTATGCCAATTTCAAAAATCTTTACATGGACACTGGGACATGATAATTTTAAGCCCATCGGTATCCTTTATGGTGGATGTAGGACAAATATTTTTGGTTGTTACAAAAATCTTCAAAAACGCACTATAGTGGTGTATTCTATAAAAATCTATTTTTGACTATATGTAAAATTTTGACCTATTACCTAGTTCGATTAAAGCGTAAAAAGCCTAAATAGGGGGTAGAGCGGAAATAATGGAGGGTTCCCAAACATTATCGATAGTTTTTTCTTTGAGCCAAATAAAATTATGCGGCAAATATCAATTTTATGTGCGCCAAAGGTTTACCATGTCTGTATGCTTCAAGGCAGGTGTATACCAATATTTTTGGGTGTTTCAAAACATCAGCACATCATACTCTACCCGCTATAGTGTTATAATAAGTCTTTGGTATGCATTTGTGCATTTTCAAAAATAAAAGTATCTGGCATCTTTACTTAATGCACAAAACTTCACCACTACTGCAAATAATTGAGAACATTTTTTCTTTGCATTTCTTTGTCAAAAGTTTTTTCTATTAGTTTACGTACACGAGTGTGTTTTCAAATATGTCATTTATTTATGCATTTTCAATAAAAACAACAACAAAAAATACAATAAATGATTTGAAATCACACAAAAGTAAAAACATTGAGGAAACTTCAGGAAGAATTAATAGAAAAACAAGAAAACAAAGAAAATTTTACATTCATATACAACAACAACACCAACAATAGCACAACTCAAGTTAACTTAAAATGAAATAACAACAAACAACACCTTGACAACATTGGAAATTGTATGTTAAATAATTGTTTTTATTCTAACGTTGCCAAATCAAATCAAATGATCCAATTTCAAACTTTTTTTTAATGAATTATTTATATGATTTTATTAGAATTTTGTTTTTGTTGCGACAACAAAAAAAAAGGTTTTTATTTATAAATTAACATATTTGTATATTCTTTACTTTAATTCAACTTTGAAAATTTTTCCAGTGCTTGTTATTTTTTATATAGACAAACGTGTTTTTATACTTTATGTATTTTCTCTATCTCCTTTTATTTTTAAATTCCTCTTTATGTTAAGCTTTCTTTGCTCGTTTTTTTCTATTCGTACTTTGCACGTTTTTTTTTTCCTTTTATTCTGTGGCTTTTTTTTATGAAATTCACTTGAGCACACTTCACTTTAATATTATTTAATTTTGATTTTGCCTTTAATTTTATTAAACTTATAAAATTCTTTTGTATTTTTTGCACTTTAATCCGTAATTATCGTTTTAGATTAAACAACAAATGTATAATTAAATTCTCTTTTCTAAGAATATATTTGTGTTTTTTTGTGTGTTGTGTGTAGTTGTTGCTTTAAGTTCACTGTATTCACACAAAATAAACGCGTTTTATTTATCGGTTTTTTTGTTCTTTGTATATTTTTACTTAAAAATTTATTTGCAAAAAGCAAATATTTGTGTTGTATTTCCAAAAAATATCGGTCGACTGATTTCACGAACTTGTCCGTGTTTTTGCATTTGCCTTCTTTCGCGTTATTTCACCATACTGACGCATCCAGCAGAGAAACACAAAAATAAAGCAAAAAACTAGCTCAACATGTTGCTAAAGTCTCTCTCTCGCAACATATAAAAAAACGACAAAAGCTTTTCATTTAGCTTATGTTTATAATTGCTGAAAGCTTTAAATGTTGTTAAAATAATCAAATATACATGTGCCTAATAAAACAATGCTATTTTATTTCAATTGAATGTTCACACTAGTTTGAGAAAAGAAAATTAGAAATAATTGAACAAAGGAAGCAAATATTTATATGCTTTACTTGTCAAAATAACAAATTTTGCGTCAAAACTGTGCGTTTTCATTAAACAATAAAAGAAATTAGAAATGCTAAGTTAATCGTTTTGACAAATGACTCCTCTAAATAATACTTATATAATGCTGTAATAAACTTTTGTAATAAATATTATATTTTATAAAAATCTGTAAAAAATTTTTAATTTCTTCAACAAATTACAATTCTCTTTTTTTAATTATAAAACAACTTTATAACGCAACAGATTTCTCTTACCTGTGATATAAAACGTAAACCTGCTCCACCATTTTCAATAAGCATACGATCCATAGAATCATTACCGGTTGTCATTAAACAATCACTGTTGCTAATCAAATTATCATTAGTCTTGCAACTAATGTTGTTAGCAACCGCTGTCATATTCAAATTACCATTATTCAATGTCTCATTCATATTCGTCGTTGGTATTATGGTCATTCCCGGCGGATAATCATCTTCAATGTCCCTAAGAGGCGATAGGGATTCTAGTCGTGGTAAATCTTCTAAGTCAATCATCTTTTATGATCATGAATAGAAGAAAAAGTACTGCAATACTCATAAATAAAAAAATATATAAAAATAAAATTTATTACATTGTTACAAGAAAAAGTTATCTGATTTTAACTTATTTTAGATTGAGCCAAATATTGTCTAATTTTCTTATAAACAATTTTAAAATACGATCAGATTCTGACTAATTTTTCTATAGAAAATCAAACTGATTTCGAATCAAACTGATTTTCATATAGAAAATTTATTTAGGTTCCGAATGATTTATTTATAAAAAATTTTAGGATTATCCTAAATACTTGTTGAAAATCTGTTAATAATTCTCTGAGTACTTTGACTATTTTTATTATCTTTTAAGAAGATTTATTCAAGTTTCATTAACATTTAAAATATGTTGTCAGTAAAATGTGCAAAAAATGACAATCGTGTTAACTTACAATTTTTATTTTACATCGTTGTCAGAAAAAGGCAATGTTGCAAGATAAATTGTACATTTTACTGACAACGTTGTAAGATCTAACAACTGCGTATACATAGCTTAAGGGATATTAAAAAGTTAGGTAATTAGTTGTTCAATTATAAATCATTTCATAGACTATTGCATTTCTATTTTAAAAAAATTTTCTATAGATTGTCAATATTTTTTGTTGTTCGTTTAATATAAACTTGATAATTCTGAATTTTTTTTTTATTAAATTTTTTTGGGGAAATTATTTATTACTTCTTTGGAATAAAAACACAAAAAAGATGCTACTACCACATGTATATAATGAGTTGCTTTGATATAAAATTCAGTTGTAGATAAATCAGATATTTTTTTGTATAAAACCTGTTATTAGCTTTTTCAAAATCTTTTCAAATAAAATTAGCATTTTAAAAAGTTCGTAATTTGAATAAATTTTTATATTTAATAAAGCTGCAATTATGTGAGAGAGTGTAAGAGAGGGAGAGCAAAAAAGGGAAGAACCTTGATTATTTAATCAAATTGATAATGTAACGTGTCTTTTAGGAAATGTATTATTACATTTGAATACTACGAAACAATTAAGGGAATAATTATTTCGGTTGTTTAAGAATCGTGCTAAAATTTTATTAAACTTTACAATAATTAAAAATTCTTAATAAAACTAGAGTAAAAATAAATATATACTACAGACTATTCTATACACTAGACAATAGATCAGACTATAAACTAGATTATTGACTAGACTATATTATATACTATAAACTATAATACTACTACAAGAATAGACTAAAGTCTAGACTATAGACTAGACTTTAGACTAGACTATAGACTAGAATATAGACTAGACTATAGACTGGAATATAGACTAGACTATAGACTAGACTATAGACTAGACTATAGACTAGACTATAGACTAGACTATAGACTAGACTATAGACTAGACTATTGACTAGACTATAGACTAGACTATAGACTAGACTATAGACTAGACTATAGACTAGACTATAGACTAGACTATAGACTAGACTATAGACTAGACTATAGACTAGACTATAGACTAGACTATAGACTAGACTATAGACTAGACTATAGACTAGACTATAGACTAGACTATAGACTAGACTATAGACTAGACTATAGACTAGACTATAGACTAGACTATAGACTAGACTATAGACTAGACTATAGACTAGACTATAGACTAGACTATAGACTAGACTATAGACTAGACTATAGACTATAGACTAGACTATAGACTAGACTATAGACTAGACTATAGACTAGACTATAGACTAGACTATAGACTAGACTATAGACTAGACTATAGACTAGACTATAGACTAGACTATAGACTAGACTATAGACTAGACTATAGACTAGACTATAGACTAGACTATAGACTAGACTATAGACTAGACTATAGACTAGACTATAGACTAGACTATAGACTAGACTATAGACTAGACTATAGACTAGACTATAGACTAGACTATAGACTAGACTATAGACTAGACTATAGACTAGACTATAGACTAGACTATAGACTAGACTATAGACTAGACTATAGACTAGACTATAGACTAGACTATAGACTAGACTATAGACTAGACTATAGACTAGACTATAGACTAGACTATAGACTAGACTATAGACTAGACTATAGACTAGACTATAGACTAGACTATAGACTAGACTATAGACTAGACTATAGACTAGACTATAGACTAGACTATAGACTAGACTATAGACTAGACTATAGACTAGACTATAGACTAGACTATAGACTAGACTATAGACTAGACTATAGACTAGACTATAGACTAGACTATAGACTAGACTATAGACTAGACTATAGACTAGACTATAGACTAGACTATAGACTAGACTATAGACTATAGACTAGACTATAGACTAGACTATAGACTAGACTATAGACTAGACTATAGACTAGACTATAGACTAGACTATAGACTAGACTATAGACTAGACTATAGACTAGACTATAGACTAGACTATAGACTAGACTATAGACTAGACTATAGACTAGACTATAGACTAGACTATAGACTAGACTATAGACTAGACTATAGACTAGACTATAGACTAGACTATAGACTAGACTATAGACTAGACTATAGACTAGACTATAGACTAGACTATAGACTAGACTATAGACTAGACTATAGACTAGACTATAGACTAGACTATAGACTAGACTATATATATAGACTCCAGACTATACTAGACTATAGACTACTTAAGTCCATAGTATAATCTAGTATAAAGTCGAGTTTAGTTTAGTCTAGTTAAGTCAAGTGTAGTCTAGTCTATTCTAGTTTATCCTAGTCATGATTAGACTATAGACCAACTTCTTAATGTGCTTTCCGGAAATTTGATAAACATTTATTTTTTTCACAGTTCAATATCAATAAATATTTTTATATTTAAACCAAATTTATTTTAATTCATTCTTATCTTTATACGTGATATTTGCATTTCTTTTCTAAATCCTTGACATATTGTTTAAATGATTTTCAATAGATAAAGTTATTAACTGGCAAAATGCTGCCAAATAATAATTATTCTTTTGCGAAATTTTAATCAATCGTCTGTCTGGTCTAGCAAATTTTTGATAATTAATTTAATTAGAATGACTTGCCAATATCGATGTTTTTTAAAATTGTTATTAATACAAAAACTAATATCTGTCAATATTGTTTTTTAGTTATGAATTTCACAATTGAAGTTTTGCTTTTCTTAATTGTCGAATTTCTTCTATGAACAGAATTCGGTTTCAATATTTATTTAAACGTATATAATAGGTTAAACAATAACCTCAGTAATACTATAAACCATTAATAACCATATTATGCATTTATAATTCAAATTATTATTTTAAATTATTAGGACAGCGAAGCATCTCGGGTACTGCAATAGTTGTTAATTTAGAAAAGTGTGCTAAATATTATGAGAATTTTTTTATTTTAGCAAATGTTAAAATATATATACATATATACAACCTTTTGTCCGTGTGTTTTACGATATATACAAAGATATATTTTCTTTATTATTGTATATTTTCGATATTTTTCCAGTTGTAAATATGGATTGCAATGAATGAATAAAATAAATAAATACAAACCAATAATTAAAACATCGTCATTCGTTATTTCCATGAATAGTGACGCGTATTGATAAATTAATGAATTTTTTTTATTTTTTTTTTTTCAGTTTCAATTTCATTTTTGAGAGAACTAAATATTATCTAAATAATATCAATAGCTCAGTGAGTAATTGAGAAAGAAAGACAATTTATTTATAACAAACAAAACCATAAAACTTATTTCAAAGAATTTGCTATGAATTTTGTGTTTTATTAAATTGTTTGTAGAAAAAATTTACACATTTTTTTCGAACAAGAGAATTATTAAAAATATTTTTGAACATAGCAATTCTAATCAAAAATCAAAGACAGACAAAAGAGAGAGAGAGAGTATATTTCTACAGGTTTTTTACTATTCATTCCGAAAAAAATTAAACGAAAACAAATAATAGGCGTGAGAGATTGTTGTGTACGTTTTAATAATTAATTGATTTGTTTTACTAATTTAATAAAAAAATATTGTTCATTAAAGTTTTTTTTTAATTGTTTACTTTTTTATATCACTAGTTATTTTATACTAACTTTATTTATACTATATTATTATTATTTACTTTCAAAACAAAGCTACTGTTTGCTTTCGAAATAATTGTATGTTTTCAAAAAAAAAAAAAAAAAATTAAATGTTTTTTAAGATATTATGTACCTTCACGACTTTTGCAAACTTATAAACTACATAGTGTAGTCCATAGTGTAGTCTATAGTATACTCTATAGTATAGTCTAGTCCATATTCTAGTCTATAGTCTACAGTCTAGTCTAAAGTCTAGTTTATAGTCTAGTCTATAGAGTGGTCTATAGTGAAGCTATAGTCTAGTCTATAGTCTAGTCTATAGTCTAGTCTATAGTCTAGTCTATAGTCTATAGTCTAGTCTATAGTCTAGTCTATAGTCTATAGTCTAGTCTATAGTCTAGTCTATAGTCTAGTCTATAGTCTAGTCTATAGTCTATAGTCTAGTCTATAGTCTAGTCTATAGTCTAGTCTATAGTCTAGTCTATAGTCTAGTCTATAGTCTAGTCTATAGTCTAGTCTATAGTCTAGTCTATAGTCTAGTCTATAGTCTAGTCTATAGTCTAGTCTATAGTCTAGTCTATAGTCTAGTCTATAGTCTAGTCTATAGTCTAGTCTATAGTCTAGTCTATAGTCTAGTCTATAGTCTAGTCTAGTCTATAGTCTAGTCTATAGTCTAGTCTATAGTCTAGTCTATAGTCTAGTCTATAGTCTAGTCTATAGTCTAGTCTATAGTCTAGTCTATAGTCTAGTCTATAGTCTAGTCTATAGTCTAGTCTATAGTCTAGTCTATAGTCTAGTCTATAGTCTAGTCTATAGTCTAGTCTATAGTCTAGTCTATATAGTCTAGTCTATAGTCTAGTCTATAGTCTAGTCTATAGTCTAGTCTATAGTCTAGTCTATAGTCTAGTCTATAGTCTAGTCTATAGTCTAGTCTATAGTCTAGTCTATAGTCTAGTCTATAGTCTAGTCTATAGTCTAGTCTATAGTCTAGTCTATAGTCTAGTCTATAGTCTAGTCTATATAGTCTAGTCTATAGTCTAGTCTATAGTCTAGTCTATAGTCTAGTCTATAGTCTAGTCTATAGTCTAGTCTATAGTCTAGTCTATAGTCTAGTC
This sequence comes from Lucilia cuprina, assembly GCF_022045245.1. Taxonomy (NCBI): domain Eukaryota; kingdom Metazoa; phylum Arthropoda; class Insecta; order Diptera; family Calliphoridae; genus Lucilia; species Lucilia cuprina. The sequence continues at coordinate 21,528,834 of NC_060952.1, forward strand.
TATAGTCTAGTCTATAGTCTAGTCTATAGTCTAGTCTATAGTCTAGTCTATAGTCTAGTCTATAGTCTAGTCTATAGTCTAGTCTATAGTCTAGTCTATAGTCTAGTCTATAGTCTAGTCTATAGTCTAGTCTATAGTCTAGTCTATAGTCTAGTCTATAGTCTAGTCTATAGTCTAGTCTATAGTCTAGTCTATAGTCTAGTCTATAGTCTAGTCTATAGTCTAGTCTATAGTCTAGTCTATAGTCTAGTCTATAGTCTAGTCTATAGTCTAGTCTATAGTCTAGTCTATAGTTAGTCTATAGTCTAGTCTATAGTCTAGTCTATAGTCTAGTCTATAGTCTAGTCTATAGTCTAGTCTATAGTCTAGTCTATAGTCTAGTCTATAGTCTAGTCTATAGTCTAGTCTATAGTCTAGTCTATAGTCTAGTCTATAGTCTAGTCTATAGTCTAGTCTATAGTCTAGTCTATAGTCTAGTCTATATTCTTGTCTATATTCTAGTCTATAGTCTATAGTCTAGTCTATAGTCTAGTCTAGTCTTTAGTCTAGTCTATAGTTTAGTCTATTGTATAGTCGCTAGTCTAGGCTATAGTCTACTCTATAATTTATTCTATAGTCTACTTTATAGTCTATAGTATAGGCTGTAGTCTACTTTACAGTCTAGACTGTAGTCTAGTCTATAGTCTAGGCTATAGTCTAGTCTATAGTCTAGTCCACAGTCTAGTCTACAGTTAAATCTATAGTTAAATCTATAGTCTAGTCTATAGTATAATATATAGTCTAGTCTATAGTCTAATCTATAGTCTAATCTATAGTCTAGTCTATAGTCTAATCTACAATCTGGTATATTTTATAGTATTGCCTGTAGTCTTTTTATAGTCTAGTACGTAGTCTAGTCTCTAGTCTATTGTATATTCTATTCTTGCGTCTAGTTTAAAACCTAGTTTATAGTCTAGTCTATTGTGTAGCCTTCAGTCTAGCAGAAAACTTTCGAACCTAAAAAGTTAGTTATAAGTACTATTTCAAAATTTCAAATTTCCATGCCTGAGACCATGTACTTCGAAACTTTTAACAACAATTCTGACTCATATGTATATAGATATTAAAATATAGGGGAGCTATATGTATATGTTGGTATATAGATGAATGTCAGAAAAAATGTTAAATTTTCTAAATGTCGTATAATTCGTTAATCGATATTGTTCAAAAAACGAACATTACGATCAACACTTTTGTTATAGACAAAATACTTGTTATACATTTACTAAGACGTAATCACGAATATGAATAAGTGATTAAGGGCCTTATGCAAAAACGATTATTAAAGTTAACAATGGTTTACTGCACACTTTTTCCATATAAAAACAGATTTTAACAACCGTTGTTAACTTAATAATCGTTTTTGCATAAGGCGGTAAATATGTTCAAAGAGATAATTTTATATACAATTAAAATTTGTATAATTAGTAATATAAAAAAACTTACATACCGATTTTTTTGTTTCTTATCGTTCACAAAAATACGAGTGAAAACAAAACTTTATCAGTTAGTTTTTGTTTATTTCAATTCAAACTGTTCGATATTTCGTAAATAAGTAGTTGACGATAGCAAAAAAATCATTTGTTGACAAATACTATATACATATACATATATATTTTAGTATAGTATTATATTATATATACATACATGAAATAAACACTATTTTTACAAATATTGTAAAGTTTCAAATGGAAAATCAAATAATATTTTGGTTACACTTCAATTACACTGTGTTTAATTTTGGGTTTCAAATATTTAGAATTTCAAATTACTATTAAATATTTAAGCATTAGGTAACAAAATAATCAGTAAAAATTTACTTTTATAAAATGTCTAAGTCTAGTCTATAGTCTAGTCTATAGTCTAGTCTATAATCTAGTCTATAGTCTAGTCTATAGTCTAGTCTATAGTCTAGTCTATAGTCTAGTCTATAGTCTAGTCTATAGTCTAGTCTATAGTCTAGTCTATAGTCTAGTCTATAGTCTAGTCTATAGTCTATAGTCTAGTCTAGTATATAGTCTAGTATATAGTCTAGTCTAGTTTATATTTTATTAAATCCCGAAAAATCGGTCAATCACCTCATTTAATAGTATAAAGTTATATACATTTCCTAAAAGCTGGATAGAGAGCATATTTCTATTAGCTATGATATCATTTTAAATTTTCTTATGAAATATATAATTTTATATACATTATCTATTTATATAAAAAATGACTTTTGCAAAAAGTAATTAGTTACATGCTAATTGTAAATATAAAAAAATTTACAAAATACTTTGCATATAGTTACAATACAATTAAATAAATAAACATTTATCAGGAGGGGTCGTCCATATTATATACTATACCAGTTATTAATTGGAATTTGTTATTTTATAATAAAACATTTATGTTGAATAATACTTTAGTTCCGATCACAATATAATTTAATGGATAGCGAAATTAGTGTGTGTAAGTGAATTTGGGAACATTAAAGACTTTTTATGAATATTTGGAATTGGAAAAGATATTCATATTTCATATAAGTATGGGTGAAAATATGGACATATTATTTATTTTGCTTTACATTGACTGTTAGCTAGACAAACGGATGGATATGGCTTAATAGGGCTAGATAATAGAGCCTAGAGAATAAGTATACTGGTCCAAAACTAATCTAAATATATATAAAATATACTCCATGTAACATTATGAAGTCCTAGGTTAGGACCAGGTTAACCATCCATGTATAACATCATAGTAATTCCAAAACTACTGCCTTACTAAAGTTAACATTATAAATGTACGTTTTACATAGAAGTACTTAATGCAAAAGCAGATCCACGAGAGAAAAAAAAATAAAATTTCCCTCCCAAAACCGAAAATACAAAATATAAAAAATGAGTAAAAAACTAATATTTATATATATCCCTTGTCTGGTTATTTTTTATCTTAAGGTTAAATTGGCAGTTTTCATATAAAAAAATATTTTAATCTGCAGAATAACTTTCGATTAAACGATAACCGGAGGTGGAGTTAACGGGGCTTAAACTCTTGAGCTGAATCCGTGACTGACTTAACTCCAATAATTTTTGCACTTTTACGCGGGATTTATAATATCAATCGACACGTTAAAATTTTACCTAGTAAAAACTAGGGAATTACTTTCAATTGTAATTACTTACGTAACAACATATTTTTCAATGACTACTACATATACTCTTGGTTACATATAAGTAGTCTACTAAGGTGTTAATAATAAATAAAATATATATATATGTCTATATACTATGTAGTAATAGTTTGTTTGCCTCTAATGATATATAACATAATGTCCCCAGCAAACAACTGTCATTACCTAGTAAGCTAGAAAGTAATCATGAAATCGTGTAGAAATTAATTACTCTTTTGGAGAATAACTAATTATTTTTCTTTGACGAGGTTTAAATAAACAAATTAATAATTGGTATCTTATTTGTTACAAATAAACCTAGAAATATGTTATGTAAAAGCTAATTATTTTGAGCCGACTTTGTATGCAAAAATCAAAAAATATAAAACCCCTTAGCCGGGGTTTGAACCCAGGCATTCAGTTGTTTTATATGTTTCTTACTCCAGCCGCTTACTTGATGCTCCATGTTGTTTTTTAATTTTGAGAACAGTTTTTTTTTTTGCAGAAAAATATAAATGTATATCATTTTGAAAGAAATAAACGGCATCCAGCATGGCTTGAACCACGAACCCCCTGTTTATTAAATTAACGCTCTAGACGATTGGGCTATAACAAATCCACATTTCTTTATTATTTACCAGTAAAAACCTATTTAGCTAAATGCATTAATGTGGTTAATAATGATCACCCATTACCAAGTAATGTATGTACGAACCTCCTGTTTGTTAAATGAACGCTCTTGACAATTGGGCTATAACAAATCCAAATTTCTTTGATCTTTACCAGTAATAACCTATTTAGCTAAATGAATTAATGTGGTTGATAATGAACACCCATTACCAAGTAATGTATAGGGTCCATGTTAATTCAAAATATTTGAAAACTAAAATATGTGTAGAGGTCCGATTTAGTATATAAATTTCTCAAAGTATACGTAATAATAAATATAGCGGGAGAAATCTAGCTGTCCTAAACTATATATTTTTTAGTTTAAAAATATTTTTGACAATACACGTTAATTAATATATTTATAATGGTTCAAATCAAGAATTATAAAAATATAGATTACGCATTGCGCAGGTTTTTTTTTGGTTTAAATCAACAGGTGTTCGATATGCTACGTCACATCAGCAAATAAAGTGATTGACGTCTAAAAAAAATTTTAAAAACTTAAAAAAAAAATTTAAAAACTTTACAAAATTTTGTAAAAATTTAAAAAAAAAATAAAATACTTTAAATATGAAATGCGCTGTGAAAAATTGCAAAAGCACCAACAACTCTAAGGCGTGCGAAATTAGTTTTATTATTTGTATTATGTATTTTATTTGTATAGAAATATTTTTTATTTTTCAAAAATGTCACTTTGTTTATGTTTTGCTTTTATTTTTCTCAAGTTATAAGCTGATATGAAGTACATGCGCATGCGAACATTTTTTTACATACTGAATGCGCAATCTATGTTTCTATAATTCTTGGGTTCAAATAAGATTTCTAGATTTCTATAGAGGCCAGATGAAATAATGGAACAATAATAACCAACATTCAATATTAAATAAATAATATAATAGAATTTTAATAAAAAAATATTATAGTGAATTTAGAGATATGTATATAGGGATTTTTAGAGATGTAAGAATGAGAAAGGGCAATACGAAATAACAAATAATAGTTTTTAAAGTACAAACTTTCTATAATTGTTTTTACAATTTCAACTTATCACCCGTTATTAAAGCTTCTCTTCTTCTATACATAGGCAACGAAAAATCAGTTTAATATATATTTTTTATTATTTGTTTGATTAATACAAAAGTCTAGTCAAAAGATCAAGTTCTCTATCAGTTTTGCAATTATGTTTTATTTTTTTCCAAATAAATTGAACAAATAATTTAAAATAATAACAAAAAAAATATCTAAAACACTTGTCACACGCTGTTGAAATAACGGAAACGTTTTTTTGAAATTAAACCGAGTTGTTTTTTAATGAACTTTGAAGTTAAAACTTAAATACCGGTTTAGAGAGACACGTTTAGATGGGTTTGAAATAAATTTAATTGTTGAAAACCTTCTTTAAATTTCGATTATTAACAAACAAACACACACACTCACTCACTCTCACTAATGGTTTATATTTAATAACAAATAAATATGTATATAAATTATTTGTATTTGCAGTTGATTGAAAGTAACATTTTTTTTGTTATAATTTATTTGTTCAAATATTTTGTTGTTGTTTTTTTAATGACCTTTGTCCCCCCATTGACAAGATTTGTAGTGCCTGATAATCACCTTTATTTTTGTAGTTGTGGATGCAAGAAACAGAAATTTCTTTAGAGATTTTTTTGTTGTTTATATTTTGTAGATAACAATTCGTTGTATATTGTATCTTATAGGTTGTTTTTTCACAAATATTTTATTTTGTTAAATATGTAATTTTTTTGAAATTTGTTTTTGTTTTATTTTTATATATAAAAATTTATTTAAATACGTAAAATAACGTGTTTAATTGTTGTTATATTTATTTTTATACACTGTGATTTTTTTCTATATATTCTATATATTTATATATATTTATTAAGTATCTATTAGATACTATAAGTTTTTTTTCAAATAGTTTGGTATTATTAATAATACACTAGTTTTTCTTTATGGTTTTTTTAAGTTTAATATTTAAATCAAATATTAGGTTTGATTATTATTTTATTATTGTTGTTGTTTTTTGTTGTTGTATTTGAACGTTTTTATATTGAAAACTCGTGTCACACTTTTATTTAATTATAAACGATTCGGTCTACACAAGAGCTGCCGCAATACTATACGCTCAGAAAAAAATGTAATTTTTTCAAAATACTTAATGACAAGTGTTAGTGAGCGTAGTATCTCCGAGTGTAGTATCTCGTTGAAAAATTATACATGTGTACAAAAGAGCACTAAACGTGTTGAGAACCTGATAAAAACATGGCACACGATTTAGAAAAAAAATTAAAACGCCATCGAAATACAAAAAAAAAATAATAAAACAAAAACACAAATAAAATTTAAACTAAATAAATAATTCTCATTCTCTTACAAACATTTGAATTGATTTTACTCATTTTGTTTGTTTTTTTGATAAGTGATAACTGGCCAGTCTGCGTTTATCTCGCTCTCTCTCTCTCTCCCTCTCTATCAATGAGAAGTCTAGCATAAGTACTAACTTAGGCCCCTACGGAAACAACTGATATGTTTTTGAATTATCTGTTATAATTTTTATTCATAAGTACATACATATGTACATATCGTCACATAAAATGTAAAAGGGCTTAACAACACTTTTAAAAATTTTACAGGAGAGACAAAAAACTAAATAAAATAAAAACTATTGTTGCTAAACACATTTGAACATGACTGTACCGCCAGACATTGTCTATTATGTTGCCTTTTAGAACTTTCTGACTTGAAGAAATTAATAATTTGTTGTTACGCACTTTTGAATTTAAGGTGATAAAATCGCAGTTTTTAACGATAGAGAATTTGGAAAAACATGTATTTTGCTGCAGTTGACAATTTTCAACCCAAAAAGTCGATATTACATTTTCTGGTTGTAACGTCTTTTTGCATTTCAGGTGACGATAGGTATTCGATGTCTTATGAATTATTTTAGATTAGAACTGCTAACAGTTATTTTTTCAGGTATTTTTCATTTAAAATATTAATGGTAATCAACGGGCAGGTCATCTTGCCAGAAAGGAATCTGCTCTCGATATCTCCAACGCCGTTTTAGTACTAATTTCGTTAGCTTTTATCAAGGGTAGTATCTTTAAATTCTTTTTTTCGGAAAACTGAAAATAGGTAGATAAATCTGGACACATGTAAAGGGGCCATGTAATTGTGGCCCTCCTTAAATGAAAAATGCTTTAGACATTTTATAAACCGGAGTAGATGGGATATATCAAGGATGATAGCTGTAATAATAAGACACTGGAATGCTAGGCAGACATCCAAGTCGGTTTGGGCATCCCTTCAATGCCCACTGTCGCAGTTGCAAAGACAGGGAAAAGAAAGAACCGGTCTTCCATCTTCTCTGTGAGTGCCCTGTTCTAGCTGTTAACAGAGAACGCTTTCTTGACAGCTACTTCATATCCAACTTTGATGAAATATCTGGGTTCAAGCTTAAGGACATTCTGAGATTTTTCACGGCTACAGGCTGGATCTAACACTATACAGTAATACATCTCAGTGGAGTGGTTCGTTCAAAGTCTCTTGGATTCTACTTGATTGTTCGCGCGCAGTGAACTACCACATTAACCAACCAGCCAATCTTCATAATCATTACACTCCCTATAAACTCGTTGATCATGTTCCATATGCTCTTGATATATTGTCCACCAGACGCTGGAATACCTTTCAATTCAAATTCAATTATCTCAACAGTTAACTTGGCTTTGCTCACGGAATAGGACATAAAGTTTTTTGAAAGAGGTATTAGAGAACGTGGAGCCCCTTTTCTTTTGTGGTTTATTTTAGTGATCAATTCATTGGAAGATCGGATAATCTGATGAAGTTAGAGCTTGTTTTTGAAATCGAAATATCTTATCATTGCTTATCATCTGTGTCCAATATAATCGTTTATTATACCCTACATCACTATAGTGGGAGGGTGTTATGCGTTTCAGCTGATGTTTGTAACATTCACAAATATTCATCCTATTAAAGAATAGCTTTTGGTTCTACACCCATTAAAGGGTCATATGATTGGTCATGCTCGACTTTTGATATATGTATGTATTGTCTTCATTATTGCCCATTAGTTACACCATTCTCCTTAGTTTATATTCTTGATTATGATATGATATGATATGATATGATTTTGGTATTGCTGATCTCATTTGAGGATCCAGATTCTGAACTGTTGCTTTAAGTTCATCCGAATAAAGGTTTTCCTTTATGTTCCCACTACTACAGTACAAAGTATTTAGTTTACAAGGCCAACGCTTACGGCCGATACTGGTTCATTTACATTGTGTTCCATATCTTTACAATTTTCGTTTTTGATTTTCAGTTTTGTTAGGATGAATCCCCCCTAAACAGGCACAAACGAATGTTGAAGTACTTTATGTGAACACCGGCCGTATTGGCCTATTTTACGGTGGTCTTTTTTTAACTACTGGATGAGCTTCTTTGCGACTCACCACCCACCATTGTGTATCTAATACGCAGGTGGCAATTACGTATATGGAAATTCCGGACCCGTTGGGGAATGATAGGTGTAATGAGTCAAACTCAATCTAACCCCTACAAATGAGAAGGCAATCACTAATTAGGGACAATAGAAGGGGCGGACATAACATGAGGCGAAAACACCCTATCGGTGCTATAAGTAATGTGTTGTCCCTACAAACATTCTCATCTAAAGACTCACCCCAGTGCATTCCTGGCTTAGAAGAACTTGATACTCTTCAGGACTTTCTGTTGCAGGTGAAATAGTGAACCGATTTCGATTTTAATTACAAATGGCCAATAAAACTTATATAAACCCATGGTCCTATACATATATATATATTTGTAAATGAATGAGATATGCTGAATCCGAATCTGGGGTTAAAATCTTTCAATCACATGAGGTTTTCGTGATATCATGAAATACATTTTGAAAAATAATAATGAGATAAGTATTTACTTTTTCAGCTTTAGGGAATTATTTAGGAAGAGGAAAGTAGATATAACAAAGTTTCTTTTTGAAAATAGATATAATTTTGATGGCCCTCCATTTACAAAGCAATTTCCCACAACTGACAATGTCGGCTTGCGTTTGTTTGACAGATGCTTGTTATGTTTTGATGTTTTATTATCATTGTTAATACAAAATTTAACTATTCGAGCAAACCAAAAAAAAACAAGTAGGAAAGTATAGTCGGGCATGGCCGACCATATAATACCCTACACCATGAGTATATTTTTACAATTTTTACTTTTATAAAATTTTTATTTTTTG
>NC_060952.1:21538094-21578992 GCF_022045245.1 Lucilia cuprina
TCGGTATACTTTAAGGTGGGTATTGGACCAATATTTTTGTATGTTACAAACATCAGCACAAACGTATAATACCCTCCCCACTATAGTGGTGTAGGGTATAAAAAAAAATAAATAAATAAAAATTGGTGTGGTGTCATTTATTTGGTTTATAAAGAAATAAATATTTCTATTTGTTTTTTTTACTTTTGTTTTGAACACTAATTTTGTTTAAAATTAACATAAATAAGGTTTTTGGCATAATTTGCATATGTTGCCCAGAGTAGAGATGGCACGAAAGGTAACCAAATAATAAAATATTTAAGAAAATTAATGAGACAATTTGCTATAATTTAAAAAATTAATATACTTACTTGTGTTTGTTAGTATAAAGTAAAAATATTTATAAACCTAAATTTGTTTAATTTAGTTTGAAAAGAATTTAAAAGTTTAAATTTTTGTAAGATTTTTATATATATTTTTATTTTCATTTCTTTTTTTATTAATTTTTAGTTTAATGTTGTTGTTGATTTTTTTGTTTGTTTTATTACAATATACATTTATTAAATTTAAAATTTTAATTTTATTCCCTTCATTAGATTTTGTGTTATTTTACTTAAGTTTAGTTTTTCTTACTTTACAATACACATTTCTTTCTTATATGTTTTCTCAATAAATAATAATAATTAATTATAAATTATGATTTAATATTTATATATAGATTTGTTTTTAAATTAAGTTCTTTATCTTTTTTGCTGTTAACCAGTGCTTAAGTATTCATTTTTATATCATTATTATTAGTTTTTAATAATTAAATAATTAAAACTATATATTTTATTTTAAAGAGTTTAAAATTAAATAAAACGTTTAACTAAAATTTTCTAAAAAAAATTAACTAAATTTTAAATATTTAGTAAATATTATTTATACATATTTTCAAAGATAAAAACTATGAACATTTAAAAAGAAAATGGACTTTAAATTTTTCTTTAATTAAATAGGTTTTTTTTGAAAGATGTCATGAAGTAATTTCAAAAAAAATTATAAGTGGACGGACATACATATTTTAGAAAATGATTGAAATTTAACAATAAATTAATTGAAATAATGAAAGGTTTAATTAATAATAACACAGGCCAACGAATATATTATAATATAGGTGAAATCACTTAATTATGCGGCGAATTCATAGAATATCCCAATATTGTATAGCTTGAGTTTAACTATTATTCGATTTTACAAAAACTACAGATGTATGTTTCCTATTACCATAAATTATATAAATTCTTTAAAATTTTTTTTCAATTATGGACCGATCCTAAAAATTTGGTAGAAAGATTTTGGCTTATATGAAACTTCTTTTGAATTTCATCGCTACTCATGCTGCTAAAGCAGTTACGCTCGTTAAAGCTGTTTTCTGGAGGTCCACTTGTATGGGAGCTATTCGAAAAAGTGAACCGATATTGCCCATTTTCAATTATAAGAAATTTCAACTGTCCGTGTGATTTCGTGATTTCAACAGACAGACGGACGGATGGACATGGCTAGATAGTCTTAGAATTTATTAAGGACCCAGAATATATGTATATACTTTTATGGGTCTATGACCAATATTTCGATGTGTTACAAAACCCATCTTTTTCGATGGTGGGTATAAAAATTATTTTAACAGACAGATTTACTACCGGTTAAACGATAATCGGATATTGAGATTGTAGCCATGAAAGTATCAAATAAAACATGGGAGTATTACGGTACTTTTGCACATAAAATAGTATAATCAAGTATGAATGTATAGTCGGGCGTAGCCGACCATATGATACCCTACACCAGCCAGTATGTATGTTAAAAATGGGGATTATTTTAAAAAAAATAAAGCATTTGGTTTATTTTTTTAACTTTATTTCGGAATATTTTTACTTTTTTTTTGGCAAAAAAAGAGATTTTTAAGAGGGCTTAAAGGATAGTAGGGCAAAATATGGCCCTATTCTTAAAAATGTTGGTAGGGGGAGTTAAGTCTTCTTCAATATTATTTATGTAGAATTTAAAAGTGTTATTAGTGTTTGTAAGTGAATTTTGACCTTTAAGTCATTTTCTGAAGGGGAGTTTGTATGGGGGATAGGGTCAAATGAAGCCCGATCATTACAAAAATCGGGAGCGTCATTTAAAGTTGTATAAAACTAAGTTTTGTCGACTTTTGTTAACATAATGGATGATTTAAATTAATTATAAGCCAAAAGGCCATATTTGGGGGGTACGGTTGTATGGGGGCTAGTAGAAATAAAGTTAAACATAATTAAGTGAAAAATTTTTTCGTAAAAAGTGTTTTTCATCTCTGAGCTGTGGTGTCACTACTATTCGAAACTTTACTTCTGTTAAATGACAGAATTTCATATTTGGGAAATTTTAAATTGGAGAAAATCGGAAATTCCTTTAGTGAATGTTATGTAAAAAGTTTTATTATCGTTGACCTGTTTAGAGTTATGAAATGGTTTACAATTGTTTTTTTTTAATTAAACTTAAAAATCAAATTGTTATAAAAGTTTTAAATAGGTTTTTAATTTGATTAAATTTCAGAACTTTTAGCTTTGTTTCTATGTTGTTTATGCAAATTTTCTTTTTCAAATGATTTCCTAAACTTTTTCTCTTTTTTCACCATATCACTGTAAAATGTATTTAATTTATTTTTAAATATATTTTATTACTGTAAAATTTCATTTATAAAGTTTTTGTTGTTTTCTGTTTTTATTTTCTTTTTTTCTTTTAATAAAGTTTATTGTTATTTGTTTTCAATAATTTATTTGGTTTTTGTTTAAAGAGTAAAATGCATCCAAAAAGTTTTGTTAATATTTTGTTGTTCGGTTTTGTTTTATTTTTTTTAGTTTTGTTAATATTGTTTTATAATCATGTTTGCTCTTTTTTATTCATCTCTTACTACGATTGACATTTTGTTTAGTTTACTAAAAAATAATTATCTTTTAGATAGTCTTTCTGTAATTATATTTTTTTTTTAATTTATGGACAAATAATTGTGTAAATAATAGAATTATAATAATATAATTAGATGTGTTAAGTAATAATTTAAAAAAATTATAAGAGAAATATAAATTTATACTAAAAGTTTAAAAGCTTTTAAATATTGAATTTTAGCAATTTGCAACTACAATTTATAAAGTTCATTACAAATTTATGAACTGTTTACGGCAGCTAATACCATCAATAAAAAAAATATAGCGATTGTATAATATTTTTAATATTATAAAAAATTTAAGCGTAATTTAATCAGATAAGTTGTTAAAAGTTTATAGACATTTTAGAAAAACACAGTATATGGAAAATTTTCAGTTGTAAAAATGCTTCTTATCAATAGATTTAGTTATTTAATTTACTTTCTATAATACAATACATCTCGTCTATCTATTGACCTTGACTATGAACTGTATGTAATATATTTATTCAAAAAGTAAAAGGTGAAATCAATTGTAATACAAATTTTGCATTTTATAACTGTATACTATAATAAACAAAAGTAATTCGGAAAGTTTTTTTAATTTGATCATTTTCATCTGAAACCCAAGTTAGGCTAAAAAAAGTTTTTTGTTAAAAAAGAAAGCTTATGAAAAAACTTTAAGCAAATGCTTTAAAACAATGTTTGCTAATAAATTATTTTTGTTTGAAAAAGAAAGCTTATTGCAAAGCTTTTTATAAAAAAGTTTTAAGTGAATGCTTTAAAAAGATGTTTGGAAATAAAACTTTCAAAGATTATTTAAAAACTACTTATACTGCCAGTTTTATGAACAAGCTTTTTTCAAAAAGGTTTTTCTTAAAAAGTCAGCTATGAAAAATACTCTGAAAAAGCTTTAAAAGATATTTGTGTAAAAAAAACTTTTCAAAAAAGCTTATAAAGTCAGTTTTATAAAAAAGCCCTTTGCAATAATAAAGTTCTTTTTAAACATTTTGAACAATTTTTTTTTTTTAAATTTAATGATCCTTAGTACAATTTTCGAAGAAACAACTTTTAAAATATGACTCTTGTACCTATTTTTAACATCTTCAGTTATCGTTTAACTGGTAGTTATTCTTCCAATACAATTTTTGTATGAAAACTTTCCATATAATAAAAAAACAATCTTTTTGTATGGAACTGTTTGAAAAGATTTTTTAAAAAGCTTTTAATTAATGATTTTAAAATAAAGCTTTGTGCTGATAATTTTAAAGGAAGTTTATTGAAGAGCGTTTTATTTAAAAGCTTTTAATAAATTCACTTTTGAAGAGCTCTAAGTAAAAAAAAGCTTTTTAAAATACTACTCATAACGTCAGTTTTATAAAAATCTTTTCGATGAGCTTTTCTAACAAAAAAATAAGAGTTTTTTTAAAGCTTATTGAAAAAGCCTTATGAAGAGATTTTTGTGATAAAAGCTTTTTATAGAAAAACATTAATTCGAAAAAGCTTTTAGTTTATGATTTTTAAGTACCTTTTTGTGGTACGACTTAAAAGGCCTATTTTATGAAAAAGCTTTCTAATGATACATTTAAAAGAAGTTTATTTAAAAGCCTTTTGAAGAGAAAGAGCTTCTAATAAACTTTCTTTTGAAGAATTTTAAGTAAAAAATTTTATCAAAGAAAGAGGTTTTTATATAAAAAGGAAGCTATTTTTAAAATACTACACATAAGATCAGTTTTATAAAAACAAATTCAGAAAGCTTTTTCTTATTAAAAAATTTAATATTTTTTATAATAAAAGAGCTTTTTTGAAGAGATTTTTAAAAAAGCTTAAATAATAAAAAAATATAAATTTTAATAATAATAATAATAATAATAATATTTCATTAATTTTCTTTCAAAAACTTTTATTTTTACATTTAATTTTTCACATTTTTGTTGTATGTATTTTTTTTATTATTAAATAGTGTAAAATTTCATTCTTGCAAGTATTCCAAAATATATATTTTATATTTTTATTATTTATACTTATTTCATAACTTGTTCTTCTTTAAAGTAAATTATATATATTTTTTTAATTATTAAGGGATTTATTTTTAGAAAAACCTATAATTATGGTTTTAATAACAAAAACAAAATGAAAAGCAAATTCATTTATATATGTATGTATATGTTTGTGTGTAATTTTATATAAATATTTTTGCATTTTTGTTAAAAAAAACTAATTAAAATTGTATTTAAAGAAAAAAAGGAAGAATCTATGGATTTTTAATTTAAGCTTTTAAATTAGTTTATATATTACACGGTTTATATGAAATTTTAAAGACACTGTTTTTTGTAAAACAAATAAAATATCTATTTTTCTATAGAAATATTTCAAAAAAATGTTTTTGTTTTACAAAATTACAGTCTTAATTAAAATAAAATTGTTTTTTTTTTTCTTAATTTGTTATTAATATTTTACATATATTTTGTTGTTATTGTTGTTTTTTGCAGACATCTATACATACACAATAATAAATTACACAGTACATTTTAACTAACTGATAATTACTTATTAAATTACACTGTTTATTTAGTTTTGTTTTAAAAATTTTTATTGTTTAAATAATAGTTAAGTAAAAACAAATTTAATATTTCGTAATATATGTGAGATTATAACACCATTTCCCTTTGATGTATAATGACCTAAAACCTTTAAATATAAACAATTTTGAAATAATTTTCAATTGAAAACTTTATTTTGAAAATAGATCTTTTTGGAAATTTGAAAATTGTAAAAAAAGAAAAAAATTTTAAAAAAATTGTTATTACTTTTTAAACCTTAACTAATTAATAATTTAATAAATAATTTCATACATTACTCAAGTACATGATTTGAGTGTTTTTCTTATATAATTTCTTTCTGCTAGTTTTATATGTATATGGGATTACAAAATACTTAATGTTGTATAATTTGCCGAAAAGTATTTGCTTTAAAAAAATATAGAATTTTACTAAAATTAACTAAAATGAAAATTAGTTTATTTTGGTTTTGTCAAGAAAACAAGTGCAATAGAATAATTCTAATTTTTTGTTTG
The DNA here is from genome assembly GCF_022045245.1 of Lucilia cuprina. Lineage (NCBI taxonomy): Eukaryota > Metazoa > Arthropoda > Insecta > Diptera > Calliphoridae > Lucilia > Lucilia cuprina. The sequence goes on from NC_060952.1 coordinate 21,544,094, forward strand.
TTTTTTTTTTTACTTCCAAAACAAATTAAAAATATTATTTTTTGTTTGTTTTATGTATGTATATAAAATATAGCATAATAATAATTTAAATACAATTAATTAATATATGATATGATAAATTTAAATTCAACTACAAGAAATAGTTCATTTGTCTTACCAATCAGCACTAGTGTTTGTTTGAATATGTTTTCTTTTTTGTTGTATGTAGTTTTAATGATTTGAATAAATGTCTTTGAAACATAAAGGATAATATGTTTTTTCGATATTTTAGTTTGTAGAATAATACAAATGTAATTTGAAAAAAAAATCATTTTGAATTTCATTTGCAAAAAAATGCAAAAAATATCCATAATTCTAAAAAAATTTATAAAAAAATGTAAATTTTTATATAAAGTTATTAATTTTATCTAATTTTACTTCAAAAAGCTAAATTTGTTGAATATTTTCCTAAAAAACAAAATTTATCGAAAAATTGTGCAAAAAGCTAAACTAGAATTGAACTAGAACTGAACTAGAACTGAACTAGAACTGAACTAGAACTAACTAGAACTAGAATTAACTAGAACTAGAATTAACTAGAACTGAACTGAACTAGAACTGAACTAGAACTGAACTAGAACTGAACTAGAACTGAACTAGAACTGAACTAGAACTGAACTAGAACTGAACTAGAACTGAACTAGAACTGAACTAGAACTGAAATAGAACTGAACTAGAACTGAACTAGAACTGAACTAGAACTGTACTAGAACTGTACTAGAACTGAACTAGAACTGAACTAGAACTGAACTAGAACTGAACTTCGACTTTTCTAAAAAATAAAAATTTAAAATAATTGTCTAAGAAAAAGATGAAAAATTTTCTTTTAAAATAAAATTGTATTTGTTTTTCTTATAAGAGAAAATTAATAAAAGATAAATTTTACTAAGAAAATTGTTAAAAAAGGAAAATTTATGAACAATTTCATATAAAAAAGAGGAGTATTTTAATCAAATTTTCTAAAAGACAGAAAATTTTTCGAAATAGATAATAATTTTAAATTTTTTTCAACTTGTTCTGAAAATTGAACAAATTTCTGAAAAAATAATTTTTAAAACAAGAGAGAACTAATACAAATTTTAGTAAAAAAGTTAATTTTCCAAATTACAATTGCAAACTGTGTAAATTTTGTCACAAAATAATTTTCTACTTCTAATGTTAAATTTCCTTTTTAATGTTCTAATAGCTGTGGTTTGTTGTTGTTGTAAATTTTCAAAGGAACATAATTACAAATGAGGATATACATTTTATTAATATAGTTTTTTTTAATAAAAATTAAATAATTTCTTTCATATTTTATTTTGTTAATTAGTTTTGAAGTAGTTTTTAGTGTGTTATTTCAAGTACAAATAATGATTATATAAATTTATATTTATTAAATTTTTGTTACTTTTGATTGTTTGTTTTAAAAAGATGATAATAATTCTATACAGATTTTACAAGTTTTCTTTAGTTGCTAATATAAATGAGTAAATGACTGAGCGAATGAGTGAATGAAAGTTATGGAATTAAATGAGAAACTAAAATGAAATTAAATGAAAATATTTAATGGGAATGTAAATTACTTTCTACCCATTTATACAGTGATGTTTGTGAACGAGCCACCCATTCTACATTGGAGGCTACGCTACTTAAGGTCATATTTAAAACGTCCATGCCTGGACCTCGTCCAAAACGATGCACTAACGATTTAAGCTAAAAGTAGTTTAAGATAAGATAATTGTCATTATAACCTTATTTATGTTAAAAGAGTAATTAGAAAAACAGGCACTTACCTCATCGTAATCAAATTTTGTAGCACCATATTGTGTTATGGCTGATATAACTTTGGCAAAAGCTATTGTTCCCTGACCCATTCTTGACTCCAAGTCAAACCATTTTGCCTGCAAAAATCTACAGGCCATAGCACCACCTGTTGGTGTACCAGCTATCGCTTGCACTACTTGCACCACTTCGGCAGTGGGCAACATTGTAACATGCGACAGCAGACGATTTTGTAGCCAAGCATCTTTTGTACGGCCTAGTGCTCTCAATAATTGCATACGTTCTACAAAACTTTCAGATGTGCGCTGTAGCGTTACAAAACGTTCCCAACAATGTTGCCAGTAAATGTATTCACCCGATAATATTGAGCCCGTGTAAACAACCTGTTGCGTGTAAGAGTAGACAAAATTTACTTTAATAATATGTTTGTAGAGAAAAATATAATTATGTGGTTTATTACCTCTCTTAAATTTGGTGGTATGGCGGTGCCATTGTAATAGAGAAATTGATTTAACATATTTTTTGATTTCGTTATACTATCAATATCTTCCCACAGTACTGAGGCCAATAAAACTTCTGGTCGCATTAATCTACAATAAAAATGTTAGTATGAAATGTTTTTTATGATTTTTTTAAAAGCTCACCTTGTGGCTTCATCACCATCATCGTTCCAACCAATCTTCTCTATCACTGTGGATAATTTCATTTTTATGAATTCAGAAAGCATAAGGAAACATTCTGAGTACTTAAGAATACGACGCCATTTTTCTAAATGACGCAAAGCTAAAGCCATGGGACCCCAGTTGGTTTCACTAGGCAGATATTGTATCATATTCATGGTTATTTCACATGGCAGCAAATTAGCATGACAGAGAGTAAAAGCATCAGATAGCAGACCCAAACGATCCTATGAAGATTAATGTTTTAAATTTATTTTGTAATATATATGAAAAAATGTTACACTTACTTCACCCGAAAACTTTTCGGGATCATTGGATAAATCCTCTATAATATTCGCCCAATTATCATCGTTGTAAAGAACGCGATAATAACCCGATTGTCGTGCATTTACTTTAATCCATTTCACATTCTCAGCCACATTGAAAGTAACTGTATTAGAAGGAAATATTAATTTGTGAATAAAATAGTTGAATTAAACAGTAATTATTTGAGAAAATTGTAGACTAGACTAGGAACCAGACTAGACTATAGTCCAGACAATGGACTATATTATAAACTAGTTTATAGACTAGACTATATACTAGACTTTAGGCTTAACTATAGACTAGACTATAGACTAGACTTTAGACTAGACCATAGACTATAGACTAGACTATAGACTATATACTAGACTATAGACTAGGCTATAGACTAGACTATAGACTAGACTATAGACTAGACTATAGACTAGACTATAGACTAAACTATTGACTAGACTATAGACTAGACTATAGACTAGACTATAGACTGGACTATAGACTAGACTATAGACTAGACTATAGACTAGACTATAGACTAGACTATAGACTAGACTATAGACTAGACTATAGACTAGACTATAGACTAGACTATAGACTAGATTATAGACTAGACTTTAGACTAGACGATAGACTAGACGATAGACTAAACTATAGACTAGACTATAGACTAGACTATAGATTAGACTATAGACTAGACGATAGACTAGACTATAGACTAGACTATAGGCTATATATTAGACTATAGACTAGACTAGAAATTTTTTATATATTTTAAACTTTCTTACCATCAACATTTTGCATCCATAAAGTTTCCGTTTGATTATTCAAATCAGTTACATAAGTTATGGGAAAAATCCATTTCATTTGTGCAGGAGGTTTCTGTTTACTGGCAGCAGTTGGGGCCGCAGTTGTAGTAGTGGTCGTTGAAGTTTCCGTATTATTTGCACTTGTTTTATTATAGTTATTGCCATCGTATGTTTCATCATGTATGGCTAAAAATTCGGCGGGCTTAAAAGGTTTTTGCGATATGCTTATTTTATTGCCCAATTTGGTTACGGTCAGTAAGGGGAAACCCGATTGATGGGTCCACAAAGACATCATATCCTAAAGATAAAATAAATTATACATTAGTTGTTTTCCATTAAATTTGATTTTTTACATTTTGTATTTCAATTACCTTAATATTTTTAGCACCATTAGCTTTTTTAGTGCAAATGTTCCATAAATCTAAAGGTTCCGCTGTTTTAAAACGATTCAATTTAAGAAAACCTCCTAAACAAGTTCTGAAACGATCTTCTCCTATAGCCGTATGTAACATGGAAAATATGGCGGCAGTCTGTCACACGATGAAATAAAAAAAAAACAAATATTTAAATAAATTTCTAACAAATGCAAATGAACACTTACTTTTTGTATAAAGAAATCTTCATTATTACCATCATGGCTAGTGCCATTCATGATGCTATCCCAACCTTGTATAGCATCAATATCCAAAGCTGCAGTAGCCATATTCAACAAATACATTTCTCTGAGAGGCCAATTTTCCTGTAGCGGCGATAACGTATGTATGCCCAAGTATTTTATCAAACCCTCCCACAGCCAAACATCCTTAAGTACTTTCCTTGATGTTATACCCCCAAAAAATTGTCTTACAATAGCTTCTGCTATTAGCAAAGCACTTTTTTGATATTGTTCAGTAGTTTTGGATTCGGGATCGGTTAGGAATGATGTTTTTAATGTTACCAAACCCAAAGAAGATATAATATTACGATCCAACGAGGGTAGAGCAACAAAATCTACCTTTGTCAGCGGATAACTGACATCCAGCCAAGTTTGCATATATTCCAAAACATCACGGGATGTGTGCAAAATAAATGAAGATCGAGGTAAAAGATCACGTGGAGCATAGAATGTGTACGAGGGTGCTCTCTTAATGGTTGAACCTGTTGATTGACTTAAGGCTGTGAGATTTTTTGTGTCCAGTTCTTTGGCAGGAGCTATTGTTGTTGTAGTGGACATGTTTTTACCCAGAATATTAAAATTCAGCGAATGCGTTAACGCTGTTATATTACGCACTGGCGGCTTCTTCTCTTTCTGTTGAGTGTAATTATTTAATTGTGCGGATTTTTTAGCACCAGCTCCGTAGGGCGGTGTTTGTGTGGTGGGCATGTAGGCAGCTGAAGGTTGTAAAGATTCTCGCTGAAAATCACTCACAACCCATGCAACAGCATCGGCTGGCAGGGGTGGTGTTTCGATGAAATCATCACGTAACTATGGTTTAAAAATAAAAGAAAAGTTAGCAAAATTAAGTAGTTTTTTATTTATTAATAACTTACCAAGCCTGTACCCATATAGAACCCTACATCCTCTGTTGTGTGTACAATGGAATTGGAAAGACCTATATGGAAACGATCTCGAAATACTGATACTCGGAAGGGTGCTCTTATGTGGGGTTCATCGAAACATGGGAATGCTTTGCGAGCTCCATTAGGTCTAAATACTGTGGCAGCTAATAATCTGAAAGATAAAATATTTTAGAAAATTCTCAAGTAGTTGTGACATACGATATCGTTTAAAATTCAATTTTCAGTTCAAAATTCAGTAATAAGTCAATATTAATACTGAAAATAACACAAACATACCTTTCTATACCATTTGAGCTTTCATATTGATCGACATAGAAACCTTCTGGTTCTGGATTTAATTTTGAATACCAACGTAAATTAAGTGTGTAATTAGATTTCTTTTTTAATTTATCTTTTACTTCAATATACAATTGTTGTCTAGGTGGGTATTCTAAGAATTTGACAATTTTAATGATACTCCCCCTATTGCCCATTGGAACAATGGCCTAAAAAGAAAAATGATACAAGTCAAAGGAATATTTTAAATGTTTAATACAAAAGAAAAATATATGCTTAAACAAAACACATAATAAAAAGTAGGAGAACTAAATTAATAGAATCCATTTAATATGCTGACTCTGTTGATAATGATGATTGATAAAAAGTTTTATTTATAAATAAAAAAAAAACTGTAACAAAATAAGAAATGTGAAAAGTAACGAAACCCACCTTTTCTGTGACATTTAGATCCTGTATATGTAAGACAATAAAATTGGTTTCCTTTTCAATAAATAGATCGATAGTCACTTGACCTTTAATAATAAGAAAAAAAAGAGAATAAGAAAATATTCAAATTAATTAATTGTTTATAGGGAAAGGCAAAATAAGCATTAGTTAAGTAAATAAAGAATAAAAGTTAATGTTAAACAAAAAATCAATTTTTAAGAAAGATACAAATCTTTTCATTATTTAATGACAATTTTTACAAAGAATGTAGAAACCACGAATCCAGAATTAAAAAGTGCTTTCTTAAAACTTATTTATGTATTTCAAGAGATACGTTATGTTATTTATTTTGGTAATAGTTTAGATAAAGATTAGTTCTATTTCAGTTCTAGTTCAGTTCTAGTTAAGTTCTAGTTTAGTTCTAGTTCAGTTCTAGTTCAGTTCTAGTTCAGTTCTAGTTCAGTTCTAGTTCAGTTCTAGTGCAGTTCTAGTTCAGTTCTAGTTCAGTTCTAGTTCAGTTCTAGTTCAGTTCTAGTTCAGTTCTAGTTCAGTTCTAGTTCAGTTCTAGTTCAGTTCTAGTTCAGTTCTAGTTCAGTTCTAGTTCAGTTCTAGTTCAGTTCTAGTTTAGTTCTAGTTCAGTTCTAGTTCAGTTCTTCGTTACTTCTAATTGATTTCAAATTTGAAATCATCTTAAAATTTATACATAAGTACAAAATTATAACAAATTTTGCACAAATTCTATAAATTAAGTATTTGTCATCAAGTTCGTTTTTATTTTTTTGTGGCAAACCTTTACACAAACATACCTTTAACATCCAGCGTAGTCAGATTCGGATGTATTGTCACCATGTAACGTAACGGTCTTATAAATGTTGGCAAAGTTAAGTTTAACCATGGAAATGGTTCACCATTTGTTGCAATCGGATTAAATGGTTGTGTGACATTCTCTTCATTCGTATGATGACCAGTTGGCAATTTACGGGCGCACGAACAATCTGAAAAAGGAAATTAAAATAGAAACTCATTAATCACACCCTCCAGTCTCGACAGACATAAAGTCAAAGAATCATTTTGTTTGCTATTTTTTTTACTATATATATTTTTTTATTTTCTTTTATTCCTTCTGATATGTACGAGTATAATTTATTATTTAAATAAAAATAAATTAAAAAGATAAACAACACTCTATGCTGTTATTGTTTACATACATAATAGAAACTAAAAAAACAAACAAGAAAAAAAAACAATACATAGATTAATGAATAATTATACATAATTGAATAAAAAAAATGCAAAACGAAAATTAAATTAAAAACGATAAAGTACATAAAAAGGAATTATTACAATTTACATAGGAAACAAAAACAAAATGTTAATTAAATTAAGTTATATTGACTAAGCAAATCGGGAAGATAACTCAGCAAACATACATATATATAAAGGTACATCTTAATAATTATATTTTTAGATATATTTTATATTTAAGATAGTTGAAGAGCAAATACTAAAGATTTTTTTAGCCTTTTTAAAATTGTTAAAACTAGTTCTGGTTTTAACTCACAAAGAACTATTAACTTAACTACACAAATTTCCATTATAATGTTTGCTGGGTTATAGATATGTTTATTTTAATATAAAAAAATATAAACATACATACATAAAACATACACACTACATTCATCCACATATGTAAGTACATTAAATAAACTCTAAAAGTTTATTAAGGACTTAAAACAAAAAATAAAATAAAAATATTGTAAAAAACAAGGATACGACTAATTGATTAATTGAGTGTAAGTAAAGTGGTGGGTGTTGGCTTAATGTGGGAGTTTATCATCTATGTACTATGTATATATGTATGTATTGTACATCCATAAGTTATTTTTTAACTAAATATGAAAGTTTTGCTATGCAGTTGTAGCTGATTTACAAATGAGATTGATTGGAAATATGAGTAAAAATGTCAATATTTACTTTACATACTACAATGTTACATACAAATTTTTATGAAAAATGCCTAAAGGAAACAAACATCAGTTTTTTTTTTAAGAGACCCAATACAAATAATTGAAATATGTATTCCAAATATATTGCGTCTACACCCTTCTTAAATGGGTTAAGAATAACTTGCTTAGTCGGTTATGCTTTATCTGTCCGTCTGCGTGTAAATGTAAACCTTGTGCGCACTCTAGATGTTGCAATTTCCAAGATATTTTCATGAAATTTAGAACATAATTTTCACTTGAACGAAAAGTATTAATTATGGTTGAATTCACTAATTCACATAGCCCTCATATAACCGTACCCCCGAAAAGTTTTTTGTAGCATATAATTCTCTACAAGAATCGATACAACTCCATACCCCCGAAAAGAAATTTGAGTTATAAATAAACCTAAATGATACTGTCGATTTTCGAAATCATGAATGTTAAATGCCCAGTAAAAAAGGAACATCAAAAGAAGCGAAAAAGAAATATAATTTTCTCCATGGAAGTACTGAACAAGACCTGAAGAAGTTATGATTTTAACACAGACTTGTCAGAGGGATTTTCAAGACCTGAAGAAGTTATGATTTTAACACAGGCTTGTCAGAGGGATTTTCACCAGAATTCATTCTCAGGAAGTACTTTTTATGTTCTATTTTGGAAGTTATTAAAAAGTGAAATTGTAGTATTATAGAATACAACTAATTTGACTTAAATAATATTAGCATTAATAAATAAATGACATGCATTTATCAATTAACTCCAAAATAAAAGTGATTTATTTAAAAAAAATGATTATTTTCGCTTCTTCGGAAATCAATAAACATCACTTCCATAGAAGGTAAAAAAAATTCACTTAGTGTTACTTTTGAAGTGGTGATAAATGTTATTATTTTGAAGTAATTCGTTTTATTTTTGCTGGGTAGATTATATATATTTATTTGGATTAGTTTTGAGCCAGTCCTAGTCCATTAAGGAATACTCGAAACAGTCTCAATTTTTACCGACATTATAGTGATGTCATTGTTTATAAGTAAATTTTGGCCATTAATTCATTCTCTAAAGGGGACTTTGTATGGGTAATAAGGTCAAATGATGCCCGATCATAAAGAAAAACAGCAGTATCAATTAGATTTGTATAAAACCGAGTTTTGGCGATTTTTGAAGTGATACAAGAACTTGTAACTTATTTATAAGCCCAAAAGACCTATTCGCAGGATACTATTGTAAGGGAGATATACATAATTATAAACCGATTTTAAGCATTTTCCGATTCGAATACTATATGGACCAATATATTGGGTTTAACAAACATCAGCACCACTGTAGTGGTCGGTGTAGGATATTAAAATGTAAACTTTTGCAATATTATTATTTTCTTTTTCAAATTTTCTTCCGTTTGAAAGAAATTCAAAAGTTGGGTCACTTAACATGAAATTTCCCCTATGCCCAGGATAAAACTTTACTTAGACGGTAAGCTGGCAGGTAATCTTAAAGCAATGTGGAACTACTTACTTTTGGGGTAAATAACAAATTATTTTTTGTTCGACGAGGTTCAAAGAATAATTGGTTACAAATGTGTTTACCCGATTCTTGCTTGAGATAATTCAAAAAAAGAAAAAAAATCTTATTGATAACGACCACTTATTACCAGGTAATGTATTAAGTAATTACATTATTACATTAAAAAAACATCCTGTAAAATTAATACTAAACATATTTTAACAATAAAATTTTTTAAAATAAAAACATCATTAAAAATTACATAAAAATGTCTATCTGAAAATAAAGTCATTTTCTAAGTGTTTACTAAATTTTAATTTTTACAAGTAAAATTCACTTAACATTTTTTTAAAACAATACAAAATAGAAACGAAAATACAATAAATTCTGTTTCAATGTTTTAGATTGAAGGAAATGATTTAGCTTTTTGATTAAAGTTTTTTTTTTTTTTTTTTGTGGGAGTAAATGGAAGGTTAAAGGAAATGATTGACACATTATTCTGACACAACAAACATGCCATGTAGTACATAATGTTTTCTAAAACATAGTAGAAGAAGAATAAGAGATTTTGAAGTAGAACAAGAAATAGCAGAAGTAAATACAAAAATAGGAAGTGGGTTACAAAAGAAAAAAAAAAATAGATTTATTTTTTTGGATTTTTGAAATGAATGTCATGTTTTATTGTTGATGTAATTTATTTGTAAAGGAGGAAGGGGGTTTTACTCACAAATCAAAAATTGTATTGAACTCTTTTACTCACATTTTTACCAATCAAACAAGCATAATAGAGATATTCAGTTATATATGTATATTATTATTATTATTTTGTTGTTGTTATAAAATACATAAAATATAAACAAAAATACGAAAAAAAGAAAAAAAATTATGTATTTAAAAGTAATAATATAATAGTATAAAGTAATATGTAGTTTTGCAATAAAATAGTTTTTATTTTTTATAATTGTTCATAGTTTTAAATCAAAATAAAGAAGAGGTATTTGCAGAAAATATGAACAAAAATATTAATGGGATTTTTTTTTCAAAATTATTACCCATAATAAGTTAGTGTATGTTCGGTTAGTTGTTGATTTTTAATTCGTTAATAATTTTGTTATATAAAAATATTATATTGTTGGGTGCATTCTAAAAGGAATATTTTAAAAAAAATCAAATATTTATATATGTATTTACAAATCAGATGTGGTAAAATAATTAAAATGTTAATAATTAATGTTTAGCTGGCAAATGTTTAAAGTTATGTCATGAAATTAAAAATAACTTAAACAAAAATAAAACAAGTAATTACTTTTAGCATTACTCAGTAGTGGTTAGCTACCCTTAAGAAAGTTAAATAAGTCTATTTCAAAATAACAACTGAACTGAACAAATTCCTTCCTTAGTGTTTAAATTTTGACAATCATTGTAAAAGAAAAACAACTCCATGAATTAAAATGTCATTGGGAAAAACTTTTGGTTTAAGAAAATTATCTAGTGATTATCACAGCATTCTTCTTTATTTGCTTAACGGATCCTTAAATGGATTTATATAATATTTATACTACTTCGAGTTACACATTGATATTATGTCCATCAAATGTTTAGAACATTTTGGTACAATTCTTGAAAGAATAAAAAAAGCTTTTCTCTTAATGAACAATATAATTTGGTATACCTTATGAGTAATGGATAGAATCAAAAACAGTTAAATTCCCAAGAATTGATCGAACAAGCTGGGAATAATTAACTCTTGAAATATGTAATCAATTACTTGGTAATGACTTGTACTTATTTAATAGCTTACTTTTCAATGATTTACATTTTTAAGACACAAGAAGTCCCTGGTACTATTTGCTTAGTTTAGGTGGTTAGGAAAATGTTTCTACATAAAATCTGAAGAAATTAACTTGTGTGCTCTTTTTTTTAAGAAAATGTCTGATCATCAAATTCCTAAGAATTTTCAAATCAGTATTTGTAAGGCATGTTATATCTGAAATCCACTCTCTCTGCATGCTATGCATTCGTCCAATAGCTGTGCCATTAATTCTATGTGTTCTCTCAAAAAACATACCATCATACTAACATCCGACGTTTTCATTTTGCGGAATTCTTCTCTGGTTAAATACCTCTAGCCCTTTTCCCTTTAAAGCTATAATATTCTATCTGGGATAAGTGTTTAAAAGGTTAAGACATATTCTGTGTCTGGTATAAAATTGAGCACATCCGATGATTGCGTATAGCCGTCCAAAATCCCAGTACCCAGTTAAAAAAATGAAATACTTCCTAAAGAATAAAATTTATTCTTTACAGATTTTTTACCTTCTGTGGAAGTGATGCTTATTGACTTCCAAAGAAGTAAAAAGAATCCAATTTTTGAAGGTATATTTTTTAACGGAAATTTTGGAATAAAATCAATTTTATTTTTGAGTTTTATTGATAAATGCGTGTAGTTTATTTATTTATGTTAATATTATTTAAGTCCGATTAGTTGTATTCTCTAATACTACAATTTCACTTCCTAATAACTTTCAAAAAAGAACATAAAAATTACTTTCTGAGAATGACTTTAGATATAGTGAATTTGGAATCAAATAAAAGGACATCCCTCCTATTATAAGACTATAAAAAAGTCATAAATTCTTCAGGTCTTTTTCAGTATTTCCATGGACTTAATTCTACTTCTTTTTTGCTTCTTTGGAAGTTATTTTTGTTGGCTATATAATGATCCTTGGTTAATGAAGTATTCATGGCACCAGGATTTACTTAGTAAACGTTGAAAAATGTGACTTTCCTATGAAAAGACAGACTGTTTACTTAACTACCTTTTTGTAATCGAGCGTGATAAATGCTTATTTAACTCCCTATTTGTAAGCAAGCGTAGTGAGTACTTGCATTCTTCGGTAATGAGTTAAAATACCAATGAATAAGTAATGCAAAGTGTTTTTTGTACTAAGGCATACTAATTCTCTCTTAATCATGGCGTATTTTTCTCGTATTTTTATATATTAATACGCCTTGTTTGATAGGTAGTCCTAAAAATTTGTGGTCTATAGGACATTGTACTGTACTAGAGGATATAAACCAAGGATAGATATTTGAAAATATATTTTCTTATTCATATGTATTTCTTGTTATTGTAAGAACTTATTTAATAGGTCCAAGTATATACGATTTAAGTATAGTGTAATGTTAATAGATGCTGAGCTATTTCATGAACTAAGTCTCTAAATTAAAATCTTATTCACAAAATTACTTCTACCACCAAATGTAAATAATAACAAGTATTAATAATTCAATATTACAATTCCACTTTCAAAGTACTACACCTAAATAAAAATCAACATAATCCATTAGCGTTAAGCTAATCCATTTAATTCTTAGATACATTAATAATTATAAATTATTTTAATTACAATCTTCTACATCCATGACATTGTATTCGTAGAACTTGTAAAACAATCTCGATTAATTGAATTATTGATGTGTAAACGTGAGTAAGTAGTTCTCACATAAAAAAGACTCCGTCTTCTGGCCTTGGAGAACAAAACAAATACTTTATCTAATGAATATCATTGGGGGACCATAAAGCAAACATGCCGTAGACATTAAATGCATTATTTTTGTAGGTGGAAGGACATGGCTGAGTTTTTAATTGAAGTGGCTAAACAAACAAGCTTTTTACTTAGTTATGTCCACCTTTTGTACCTATTCATTATATTACTAGTCGGTTTAAAAGGAATAAAAGCAGACCTTTAGAATCTAAACATGTATGGGTTTACATTAAAGTACAGGGTAATGCAACTGCAGAAGTTATTTTATTTTGTTGAAATTAAAAGTGAATTAAATTTATTTGAATTCTGCACCATATAATAACAGGATACCTAAGAAACCTCAGTTAACTCTTTCACGTATACGGGACACCGCTGTTCCAAGATTATCTTCCAAAGAAAAATACGTTATTTTTTAGAATTTGATGTTACAACATGCCTAATAGGATAATCCTTTGAAAACACTTTTCACATTTTTCATCAAAAATGATCATCGATATACGTCAAAATAAAATGTGTGGTGAAGTCAAATCCATAAAAAGTCCAGCGCTTTAGTTTTGTGAGTGAAAGGTTTAACTAAAGTTGAACTAAAAAAACATTTTCTAATGAAAAAATCTTTTGACATCTATTGACTATATGACAGCTTCAAAAGGTAGCCTTTTGAGCAGCATCATTTATACATACATACCTAAATACGTATGTACATTAAAAAATGCATTAAAAGGAATAATAAAAACTACAAAGGATGTTTATGTAACTCGTTCCAGAATTTATTCAACAAACCAACCAACCAACTACAAAGACTGAATATGAAAAAAACTGCATTAATAATGCATTTATAAGGTAAATTGTAAAAAACACCAACAACCGCAACTAATAAAAAAAATTATAAAAAGAAAACAATATAAATGTAAATATTGTTGTCATATTGCACAATGATTCAATTAGTTTACGAATAATAATAAAAACAGTTATAATGTTCTTCAACATAATGTGGGGAAACCCATAGTGAAATAAACAAGATTTTAACTGTAATATGGGTACCATACCGTTTTCCATTTATTTTGCCTGTATACAGGATATTGAATAATTAAATAGTAACAAACCGCAGAAATATAACAAAAATTGAGGTTGTGTTTTTTTTTTAATAAAAACACAATAAAGAATGTAAATAAAGGTGGGAGATGAAGAGACAAAAATTATACTGTTAAAATACACTCTCTATGGGAACATGTGAAAATGTAAAGATTTTGATAATTGTTCGAAAAAAGTGGTTTTAATATTTGTTCGAAGTCTATAGTCGTCTAAATGGGTAAACCGATTTTCTGGACATTTTCACATTGTGTTCCTGTATGTCTGAAAGGAAAACTAGGCTACTAAATAACTATTAAAAGCGGTATATCTAGAAAACTGGTACAATTATAGTCCTCAAATTCTGCAAGAACAACTTTGACATCCATAACAATATTTTTTCAAAAATGGGCGGAATGGATATAGTGGGCGTGGCACGTTTCATATAAAGAAAATATTAAATCAGTATATCTCAAAAAAATTTAACATTAGTAACAATATAATTAATTAGAACAAAAAGTAGGCGGACTATTAACCAAATACCAAAATTCGTTTATCTATTAAACCATTAGAGATAAAAACTTAAAATTTTGCAAGAAGAACTATAACTTCCATGTAAACAGTTTGGGTAATAAATTGAAGGACTTCTAATGGGGGTAGCGGTGGAATTTAATACAAAAAATAATTTGAGAAACTAATAGAACTAGATACCTCAAATTTTGCACCAAGAGCTTTCATCTTAATCTAAACATTTTGTAAAAAACGACTTTCATTAGATGGATGGCTTGGAACACCCATATAAATTAAATAGAAAAATGTTTATATCTGAGAAATAATGGAAGCTAGAATCTTCAAATTTTCAATGAAGAAATTTATCATTCATGTTAACATTTAGTAACAAATGGAAGAACTTCAATTGGGGGATTGGAAACTGTTTAGGGTAGCGAAGCACACGGGGAATAGCTAATTAAATTGATAAATGAACATTTTTATCAAAGAAAAAATTTCTTAAAATGTTAAATCTTTAATGAGAAAATGTTTTAAACATTTTCTGTTGAAAAATATCTCTAAAGAGAAAGTTCAAATTTCTATAAAGAAAATTTTTCTTAAAAAAGAAATGAAAGTTTTCTGTAAGTTTTCTGTAATAGCTCAATTCACAATAGGTGTTGTATGGTTGTATCGTAGTATGTCGTAATTTTTTATTATTGATTTGTTTCAAAAAAATGTATTCAAAAAAATTTTTTTGACATACAAAGATACGACATCGATTGTGAATTGTACAAATATATTCAAAATAAGAGAAGAGTAAAGAGAAAATTCGTTTAAAAAAAATTCTATAAAGAAAATTATACGTTTTAGAAATTTAAGTTTTCCATTAAGACAAAATTTATTTAAATTTTTCTATTAAGAAATTTTCTTTAAAAAAGAATTATAGTTTTCTGTAAGGAATAAATTTATGAAAAATTATATTAAAAAAGAATAAACAGTTTTTCGAAAATTTTCTATAAAGAAAATTAAAAAAAAAAAAAAAGTTTTTTTAGGAGGAAATATTAATAAACATTTTCTGTAAAGAACGAATCCGTCGAAAAAATCCTACAAAGTGAAAGTTTTGTTTTCTATTAAAAAAATTAAGATTTTTTGTAAGAAATAAATTTATAGAAAATTATCTAAAAAGGGAACAAATTTGCAAAATTTATCGCAAAACATTTTCTATTAAAAGGAAATTTATTAAACATTTTCTGTAAAGAGCAAATTTGTTGCAAAACTTCTTTAAATAGAAAAAAGATGAAAATTTATAAGAAATTTATTATTAGCCTCCAATATCTCAATGTTTAGTTATATTTTATCGTAAGGTTGTGGAATAAAGAGAAAATTTCTCAAATAAATTTTATCTATAAAGAGTAAAATTTAATGAAATATTTTGATAAAGAGAGATTGAACAATTTCTATAAAAGAAAACAATTTCAAAAACAGATCTGCTAAGGATAAAATTTTCCATAAACAAGTATATTTTAATAATTTACATCTTTTCTTTAAAAAAATAATGACAAAATTTTCTATAACAAAATTTTAAAATAAATTTGCCAAAAATTGTTGAAAATGTTTCTCATAACAGAAAATTTTTTATAAAAAAGGATTATTTTTAAAAATTTAAAAACAAATTTAACACTTTCGAAATGTTAAATTTTTAGACCATAACTCTATTCTTCTTTGCTGATACTCATCTATTTTTTTTTTAAATATCTAACACGAGTATTGTTTCAATAATTAAAATTTTAATAAAATAAACTTTATATATTTTGTAATTACTCTAAATAAAAACAAAATAAATAATAATTAAGTAACTGAAACAAAATGTGTTGGTTTAATAACAAAAAATAAAATTCCAAAAAAAAATACAAATAAAACGTGAAACAGGATTGAATAAATAACGAAAGTGTCACTTTTATGTTTTATAACAATGTTATTGTTTTTGTTTTTTTTTTTGTTAGACTGAAATAAAAAATCTCTTACCATTTGATGGACCAGCATAGGCAATTATTAAAGCTGTCAGCAGGAGTGAACCCAATACAATGCCAGCCAGTAGGAGGGCACGTTTTTGTGAACAAACAGCGACACCATTGCGTGTTTGTCGGCCACCACTAGATTCACCACCTGTAACAAACAAAAAAAGTAAAATAAGGGATTTAATTTTTTATTCGTTTAATAAAATATGACAATATTTGTAATTAAAAATTTATGGAGAAAAAACAAGGGAAATATTTTTAGTTCAGCATTCCTTCAGTAAGTTGTTGTTTGGCATGAGTTATTGAGTACAATAAATTTAAATTGTTTTGGGAGTTATTAAATGTTATGAATATTTGCATAAATTCTAAGGTTTAGAGTGTAAAAGGGAAAAGTTGAAAAAAAACAATTAACCCTTATTTTTATGATGATGGTTGTGTAAATACTTAAGGAATTTAATTGTAAGGATTAAATTTTGAGTTTGTATAATTTACAATTATACAATATTTTATAGAAGTTTACAAAAAGTTTTATTAAAAATTTCTTACAAATATTTACTTTTTTATTGTACTTTTTCATATTAAAACTAAGAAAGGGAAGGCATTTAAATCTAATTTTATAAATTACCTGATAAAAAAGCACAATCATCCAAATCTGGATCATTTGTCATTTCGATACGTTCACGTCGCCAAACTTTTGAACCTCTCTGACCACCGCCAACGATCGAAATCTTAACGGGGCCACTACCACTTTGTCTTCCTGCCAATACGTTCGTTTACAATTTTTGCTTAAACGCGACAATTTTGTAACACTCTTATTGCAAACAATTTTAATTAATGTATGGAAAAAACTATATATTTATACAAAAATAATTATACATACACAGTTTTTATTGTTGTTGTTAAGATAAATTTTTTATCAAAATGCTTAGTTTAAATTTAAACCAACGCTTAACAAATATCTTTAATAGATTGTCATTTATAATCCCATCAATTGACGCATAAAGTAGCAATGGTTAAAAGTCAGCAAGAAAAATAAATTGAACTTTTATCAGTAGTCATCTACTAAATTGTTCCTTCTTACAGTTATTACTAAAGACGTTTCAAAACCACCACCAATAATCAAAAAACTCTTCGTAATTTATTCATGTAACGAAATCCCACCCTTCAATCCACATTTGATGTACGTTATTTTATTTGTACCTTAGAAAAAATCATAACATTATTTTTTTACACACCCTACACTAGAAAAAAATATGAGAGCTTTTATGGTCTCGGGTATTGTGAAGTCCTGGCGCGGATCCACGATGGGAAAAAGGGAAATTTTTAGTCTATAGTATAGTCTATAGTATGGTCTATAGTCTAGTCTATAGTCTAGTCTATAGTCTAGTCTATAGTCTAGTTTATAGTTTAGTCTATAGTTTAGTCTATAGTTTAGTCTATAGTTTAGTCTATAGTTTAGTCTATAGTTTAGTCTATAGTCTAGTCTATAGTCTAGTCTATAGTCTAGTCTATAGTCTAGTCTATAGTCTAGTCTATAGTCTAGTCTTTAGTCTAGTCTATAGTCTAGTCTATAGTCTAGTCTTTAGTCTAGTCTGTAGTCTAGTCTATAGCCTAGCCTATAGTCTAGTCTATAGTCCAATTTATAGTCCAGTCTATAGTCTAGTCCATAGTCTAGTCTATAGTCTAATCTATAGTCTAGTCTTTAGTTTAGTCTACAGTCTAGTCTATATTCTAGTCTATAGTCTAGTCTATAGTCTAGTCTATAGTCTAGTCTATAGTCTAGTCTATAGTCTAGTCTATAGTCTAGTCTATAGTCTAGTCTATAGTCTAGTTTATAGTCTAGTCTATAGTCTAGTCTATAGTCTAGTCTATAGTCTAGTCTATAGTCTAGTCTGTAGGCTAGTACATATATTGTCTAGTCTGTAGCTTGATCAAACGTTTTTGAGAATAATGATATACTTTAGCTGATCTATAGTATCATATAGTCGAACACAACCGACTACATATTATTACTTGTTTGCTTTTTTAATGTAGAACCATAGAAGAAAGTTGTACACAGTTTCATCCCCTTACTCAAAACTACGTTTATGGATATGATGCTATTTCAGCAGGGGTATTTTAAAGTTGTTAGTAGTGATGGTAGTTAGTAGACTTAAATTGTATTTAAGTTTATGTTTTCGTCTGCAGAACAGTTAGGGAGTATTTACTGTTATTGTTACTCCGGTTACAAGACAACAACATGCTTTCATAGAAAGTTGTTCTTATTTTTTATTTTTTGAAAATAGCATTATAAAGATAATAAAAATGAAATAAATAGTGGGGGAGTTGCAAAAAAAAAAACTATACCGGAACTGATGCCAAATATCTATGAAAAAAAGTGATTTTTACTTTACTTTTGAGTGTTAATTATGTGTAATTTTTCATACTTTTATTATACATTTTGTATTTATGTTCTGTATGTACATAGTTTGTCTCCCCTTTATACAAAAGTGGCAGACAATATTAATCAGAGATGTGGAATTATGAACGATTTGGAAATTTTCTATATTAAACAATTTAGAAAGCTTTTGCGTGATATATGTTTGGACATTATCGGTGTGTTATTAGCCGAAATAACTTTAACGGCCGATATCGTTAGTAACGCAAGTTATATACCTTTAGATATGCCGATATTAAATCAATTAAAAAAAGATTTATTTCTTCTTTCATCTCCATTCCTTTCTTCTAAAGAAAGTAATACAGTTTCATTAACTGCTGGGTATTACTTCTGGTAATTTCAAATACCATTATATCGATATAACGGCTTGATGTTAGTTCTACTAAGTAATATTTCCGTTGCATCATTTAATATATCGATTTACAATAATAAACCCGATTTCAACAAAAAAAGTTTACATTTTTTTTTAAATTTATTTTCCAGCAGATTTATGTTTGTCTGAGACCCCAGAGTCAGAGCCCCCTATAGAGTCCTTTTTAAATTAGAAAATTATATTCAAAATATCCATCTCTGCTTAAGTTAAATATTTATTTAAGTCATATAGCAGAGTAGTTTTAACTTTGATGTGAGTTTCTGTTTTGTGTTCATTTAATTAGGATATTAAAAATATTTATGAGCTTATACAATTCTATTTGGGCATAGTTAAGTGCCAAGTAAATAAAAGTTAAACCTTTTATACACAGTTCAAATCATAAAAATTGCACAAATCTAACATGTTCTTCTGATAAATTGTACATCATTGAATGAATAGAAGTGTAGCATATGAAAAGTTATATATTTTTTCAAAATGGATTAACTGAAGGGGTTATGAAAGAAGCATAAAGTTAACTTAAAACTCGTTTTCATGGTTAAAAATGTACGTAAGTACTGTCCCGGTACTGAAAACAATTGAACAATCCGTACTCAAATAAATACGGTGCAATGTCAGAACTGCTGGTTTCCTAAAAGCAAGTATACTTGCTTCAAGAACGAATAAGTTTAGTAAAAAAAAAACCATATTTTGGCCTTTTTTTGATCTAAGTGATCTTACAGTTTACTTATTTTGAAAACTTTCGGTTCGATGTAATATAAAATAAATACTTGATTAAATATAAAAATAAGATTGTTTTACAAATTAAAATTATTGATTTAATCTCAAAATGGTCATGATTTAAGCTCTAATTGTACTTGATTTTAAAATTTAGAAAATTTTAGAAAAATATTTAATAAAAAATTTGGAAATCTGTAGCGTACGAACAAAGCTTAGATATATGGACACACAGACGGACGAGAGCTTAATTGACTGAAAAAGTGATTCTGATCCGATTGGTATGTTTATACATCAACAGTAACACATAAAAAGTTATTTTCGGATGGTTCAGTTGTATGGAGGCTAGGTGAAATATTAGAATGATTTTAAAAATTTTCAATCGTCTTGAACCTTTGAAAGTTAATGCAATTTTACATTTAATTAGAAAACCCTAAATATATCGATACAAACAATAAAAAATTTCAAAATTTTCCACGTAATACAAAACTAAATATAACACTTAACAAACCTTGATAATGACATTTTATTTATTGAAACAAATGTACTTCAAATGTGTCTACTTCAATTACTTGTGAACAAGAAAAATCCCCCATTTATGAAATTAGTAATTACACTGAATGAGAAGCAGTAAATTAATTATGCGTAAATTGTTTCCAAAACAGTCATGCACACAGACACATGTACATAATGTACATATGTTTGAATAAATGCAACACATACATACATTTATATTAATGTCAAAGTCAAAAGGATAATAAATATAAATGTTATTGTCTAACGTACGAGAATCAAAATGACAACAAAAACGGCATTTTAAAAAAAGACCTGAAGAATCCTTAGACTTAGATGTATATATGTATGTGTAGAAGTAAATCTATGTACGTTCATACACGTACACTAGATAAAAACAAAGGCGGGAAAAAGTTGACAAAAAAAATGAAAGGAATATGAAAAAATTAAGCACACACACATAAAATAATAATAAAAACAAACAAAGCAAATACATATTTAGTATAAAAAACTAAATAAAAAGCATATGTTTAGGCGCCTAATTGAAATATTAAGAAAATTTATAGAGAGTCCCTAAAGGAGAGCAGCTACACTCTCTAACTAACTACGACAAAAGGTATATACAATTTGGAGAGTTTTACAAATCCAAACACCAGACAGAGAAAAATCTTAATTATCAAGTAAAAGAGTATACATCATCATAAAAAAAGAGCACAACTTAAGAGTGTCAAAATTAAAGAAACAGAATTTTAGTCAACAAACGAAAAATTATAGTCAAAACAAAAACTGAAATATGTAGCTAAACGAAAAAATTCTGTGTGTTCTTTTGAGTTGTTAGAAAAAGTTATGAAAATCCTATAAAAGCATAGAAAAAGATAAAAATGAAGAAAAAAACGGAAATGTATAAAATAAAAGAAACTGAAATAAATGTAAGTCACATACCAAAGAATACACGACATAAGGTAACGTATAGATATGAATATGGATGGACGGACGGACGAACGAACAAAAGAATATTCATGCATAGAATTGCTCATCCCTTAAAAGGGAAAGAAGCAGAAGCAACCATAGAAAAGCAAAATAAATGGAAATGAGGAAACCCCTCTACTTAACACATTACTGTCAGCAAAACCGCCTTAGGCTTGAAATCCCATTACATTTCATTTATTTATTTACAACCTTTTCTATTTTGTTGTTCCATTACTCTAGTTTTTTCATTTTCATTTTATTTTTGTCACAATTTTTCATTTCTTAATGTTGTATTTAATTTATGAAATGTTACAACTCTTTGTAATAAAAGCAAATCATCGTCAACAAAATTGTATTACAAAAAAGATACTTAAAACTTTTTAGTACTTTGTGTTGCGTTTTGCATTTTTGTATATATGTATATATAAGTATGTGTTTATTTGTGTATGTATATATGTCAATAGTGTAATTTCCAATGAATCTTTTTTCTTTCCTATATGACTTTACGTAGGCGATCTGATAAGTATTTAATATCATATAATATTCCTCACATATTCTAATAAAATATTTGAGGTATAGGTGTCGTATAAGTAATATATATTTCTAGATTCTTATATGAGAAGAAACTGATTCAGAGCAAATGTTCCAAAATAGGAAAAACTTAGAAACTAGAACTAGAACTGAACTGAACTAGAACTGAACTAGAACTGAACTAGAACTGCACTAGAACTGAACTAGAACTGAACTAGAACTGAACTAGAACTGAACTAGAACTGAACTAGAACTGAACTAGAACTGAACTAGAACTGAACTAGAACTGAACTAGAACTGAACTAGAACTGAACTAGAACTGAACTAGACCTGAACTAGAACAGAACTGAACTAGAACTGAACTAGACCTGAACGAGCTATTGATTTTAACACTTGTGGCATTTTAACATTATGGTTTTTCCAAAAATATTAGTTTTATAAAGCTTTCTGTAGTTATTTAAAAATCCACGTATAATAAATGTCCTACAAAAAAAACTTTTTCGACGACCTACGCTCCTACATTTCCTTATAAAAAACTTCACTTTTTCCTTTTTTACTCCTTGTTAAATAAAAACTTTTCATTGCAACTAATCTAGTCCAAAAGCAAAACAATTAATATTGCCCTTTCGTGTTCAAAACAGACGAGAGCGAGGAGCAGGCGAAGCAGGCAAACGGAAATATAGGCTAAGGAAACGTAAAAATAAACGTGAAATAGTTACTAATTGGAAGAAAAACTTTTCACCTTTAACATAAAATGAAAGCAACAACAACAATAAAATACATAAGAATAATACGATATGGTTATATTTGACAAGTTTTTCCTATTTTAGTTTGTATGTATAATTATTCGGTATTTAGAACAAAGTTCAATAAATTACTTTAAATCAATTTAATCAAATTTTGAAGTTGTTTTCTTAAAAAAGTTTAGTTATAAAAAACACTTTTCACTTTTTTTGTATATTATTTTATTTTAGGGGTGGTATTTTTCACAAGATTTTCTTTAATTTTTTTCTTTTCAGCTGAAAACTTTTTACTTTTTGGGTTTTTTATTTAATAAAGACACTATTTATTAACAATATTTACAAGATTTCGTATTTTATTCAAAATAAACTTTTGTATAAAAATTTAATTTATATTATTTTTTCTTTTACAATTCATGCACTTTTCTTATTCTTTATTTGCTTTATAATATTTTGGGGTACACTTTTGACTAATAGAAAATGAAAAAAAATCAACTGTTTTCGGTTTCCTAGTTAAATAACGGTATCTTTAGTTAGCAGTTATTTTCTTGTGGACTTGCGTTTCCCAACTGGATGCTGCTCGCAACTTTGCCAAACATTGTACTCAATAGTATAGTTAGAACGCTGCTGCTACGTTGACGTTGTTGTTGTTGTTTTCATTTTCACTGTTGCCTTCCTTTCAATTTCCAACCCCCTCTTCGCATACATACACACTTCCCTTGTATCTATAAAATAACTTTACGTTTCGTCGAAGAAACTTTCTTATTTTTCAGTTTGTTTTCTATATATTTCCCAATGTTTTATACGATATTTATACCGCATGTTATTTTTTATTTAGTTTAAATTTATCGGTTTATCTGCGATAACTAGCGCATGCGATATTGGAAAGCGTATGCCACGACTAAAAAAAAAACAACAACATCAAACAACATGTGTATTTTAATCAAAATAAAATATA
This sequence comes from Lucilia cuprina, assembly GCF_022045245.1. Lineage (NCBI taxonomy): Eukaryota > Metazoa > Arthropoda > Insecta > Diptera > Calliphoridae > Lucilia > Lucilia cuprina. The sequence continues at coordinate 21,567,794 of NC_060952.1, forward strand.
AAAATATTTACTCTACACGAACTTTTATCCCGTTTACATTGTATCTCATCATAATGACGATGATTTGATTATAATTATCTCAAACGTTAATAACATTTCTCTTAAGAGAACTTCTCTTATACTATCTCATTAAATTACTCTATATATGTAACGTTAAAGTTACTAACACAAACTAACTAGCAAGAACCATCATCATCTGTGTGGGAAAAAGGCGGAAATGCCATTTTAGCTTTTTTGGTGCGAGAGTTTTAGCGTGTTTTTTTTAGGAAATTAAAACGGAATCAATTAAACACTCAGTTAAAATTTTTAACACTGTTCTTAAGTAGAATGTAGCGTGTGGAATCAAGAATCATGTCAAGATAAATTTTGGCCGACTTTATATACCCGATGGAGTGTTATAAGTTTATAAGTCCACATACGTCCGAAACCTAAACAGTGGATCAATAATACAATAACCATAGTTCTATCACACATTTTCTAGAGGCGAAGGCTCAAAGGAGGGCAAGTTCGATATGTAAAATTTTTTAACGAAAAAAAATTAAATTAAATCCAGCTCCATTCCGAATTTGACCAATTTTTAACAAAACTTGTTCTTAAATCTCTATGTTGGGATAAGAAAACGGGAAACAGTTTTGGAAACCCAAATATGTTCCTTTATTTATTACCAAAGTCCCCAATGAAAAATTCCAAAAACTCTATTTTTGGGATTTTAGCTAAAATGTTTGAGAATTCTTGTATTTTTTTTTTTAACAAGTTTTTCTTATACTTTAATGTTAAGAATAAATAATTTTAATTATTTTTTGCATTATTGACATTAAGTTGTAAAGTCTTAAAATAAAATTTAAGTGATTTTTAACATCAATGAAACATTTCCCCTAAAAGTTGGCAATACTAACTAACCACAAACTTGTTTATATTTTCTGTGCGTTTTATTTCGTGTATATCAATGATTTACTTGTATTTTGGTTGTTGGATTTTGTTTCTTTCCTCGTTTTGTTTCCTTTTTCTAATGCCGCCTTCACACTTTTTATCCTTAAAAATATTATCACCTACAACATCCCCCAAACGAACAACAGCACTTGGTCATACACACGCACCACAATTTCCTTTTCTAGTTTTCTTAATGCTTCAATACCCTCTCTTCACATTTTCTTCTTTTATTCCTTTATTTGTTTATTTATTATGAAAACACAGAGAAAAAGTGGTTGGTAATTTTTTTTACCTTTATTTTGTTACATTCTTTGCTATGAGTTGTTATTGTTGTTGTTTTATTATTATTATTAGTTGTATTAGTATAGATTCCGACTTTTCCGACGCACTATTTGGAACAAAACATACTTTAGGTGTCATGTGTAAGGGTAGCCGTGTGAGTGCAAATGTTTGTGTATGCGTATACAAACTTTGTATTCTCTTCTATAACGAAATGTTTTATTTACAATTATTTATCAAGTGTTGCTAGCCGGTATTTTTATATTATCATTCACAACATGTGTCCCTGTCAGTTTAATTTTTAATAGCTCCCCCCAACTCCTCACAACATCTCTACCTCTCATTCTCACCACCACAAGCAAGTTTTTGTGTGTTTAGTTGGTGAAAAATAGGTTTGATTCAATTTAAGTTTTTAAGGGATGCTGATGCCTTAAAGCAGGCAACATTTTAGACTAGAAACAATTTTTTTAGGAAATGATTTTTGAGAGCGTGTAAGTGAGGGAATCCCCCCATTAAAATCTGTCTAGCATTAAAACCATTAAATCTGCACTGTGAGAAATAGAATTGTGTTTTTTTGGTAGGGGATGTTTTGTAGTATACTTTGATTTGTGATTCGATTTATTGAAACGTTTTTTTTTTTTTGTTTTAAGTTAATTGTTAGATATTCCTTTTTAAACGTGTATTTTTCAAAGGTAGAGTCATCTCAAGGTTAAGAAGTTTAACTTAACTATGTATCCTTAAAAAGCCTTTAAACACTATAAATAAATAGCCGTTAATGGAAAACGGAAATACGTTGTTATAGAAAAATAAAAAGTTGTTACGCAGTTACATTTTTTTGGAATATTCTGGCAATTCAAATAGAGTGTTAACTGACAGGTTTTAAAGTATATTTAAGGTTTAACTAGTAACATGTTTCGTAAATTTAAAGAGAATGTCGAAGTGCTTTACGGGAGTACCTGGCATGTTGCCCTATCTCACTGGGTGAGTAAAAAGTAAACTACTCACCACTGCCCCTCTGTGTATCTTACACACAGGTTGCAATTTTTGTACATGGATTGAGCTGGTTCATGTACTAGCACTTTGCTCGAGTACTTGAATCTAGTCTAATCTCTGACCATTGCTGCCCCGTTGCTTAACTTCCGAGATTCTATAAAATAATCAGAAGCTTTGTTCTTACTCACAGGGACACACTGTGGTAATTCTGACACAAACCCAGCACACATCTCATTCATACGAAACATTTCTTATAGGTAGACGGGTAAGGTGGATTGACAGTCAGGCAGCTCTTAAAGCTCTACAATGTAACATGTTACATTCTAGCTTGCTAACTAGGTGCAAAAGGGAAAATTTAAAAACTCTACCAACCGATCCTGGCATAATAGGTTGGATTTCAGGGTTTCTATGGCACTATGGCTGAAATGAAACCCAAAAGCAATCAAAATACTATTCGGAGTGGACAGAAAGAGTATGGAGCCTTAATAGGGGTAAATATTGGGGCGCAATTTGGGCCTTTGGGCGTTATTGGGTAGTCAACATGAAGAAATTTTGTAGGTTATGTAAGGACGAGGAGAAACTGAAAAAAGTAAGGCATATCTTATGCAGTTGTCCCAGAGAACAGAGAATAAAATGCCTAGGAAGAAGATTCCACGATGAACTGGGAGCAGGATGGGTAGAAGGATGTGACTTAGGCGACATTTTGGGTTTCATTAGGTGAATACCTTAGTTATTCGTATAACGGACAATGGAGATTTCCCAACCTTTTGTAATCCATTATAGTGGGAAATTCTAACTCTTCTTATATCTTCTCTTTCTTACTTTTCTGTCATCTCTCATATTTTCTTGTTTTTTATAATCACAATGAACTCTTTGGTTCTCTGAGCGGATGTATAGCTTAGTATTCAACCTTTTTAAACAAAACTAAGATCCATCAAATATTTGACGAAAAAGGCGCAACCACAATTTGAACTGATGTCGTCAAAGGTGTTTGTGCAAATAAATAAATATTTAAAGAAAATCAATATCAAAATGACACTTTTGATAGAATTATATTTAGATTTGGATACCGGAGATATCTGCGAAAATTGATATACAGGCAAAATTTTCTATATGAATATTTTTCTGTTAAAAATATATGTATATATGTTCTTTACTATTCTATAAGTTAATATTCTACTGTAAATACATAAGTATGTAAAGAAAATATTTTATTTAAATAAAATTAACTCACTGGAAATTGTTTGAGGCTGAAAGAAACGATCACACCAGACGCATAATAGCGGCACTAAAATAATAAATTTATAGAATTAGTTAAAATAACGATTTTTTTCAAAGCATTGAATAAAGCGAATGGTTTCGAATGTGATTTACCGATTTTTTAATGAATTTGAGTTTTCAAAATGAGAATTTTACTAATTATTTTTTTTTTTTACGAAATCATTGAATAAATAAGTCCTATATGTATATGTACTAGATATAAGCAAAGATCATTTATAAAATTCATTAAAATTTTTTAAATAAAATACTTTTTTTGTATTTACCCAAACAAAATTAAACATTAATACTAAATTATTATTGAAAATCAGCAACATTGGTTCTTATATAAATTCAATTTAAAAACTTTTATATTGAAAAAATCCTCTTACCACACACTTCCTTTTCAATAGCAATCCCAACAAATAGCTTTAAGGATAACAACTAAAAGTTTTGAAACTATAACAATAGCAACTAACAAGTATGTGAACATTTGCAACATACAATCAGGAAACTTTTTGTTATTTTTTCTCCCGCTGCCATTTTATTTTAAACATTCAAAGTTGACACACGTTCATCAGTGTTATAATTACTCAATATTACCCAAGTGATAAGTAATGAACGATGAAGTATTTGTGTTAAAAAGTAAAATATATATAGAGAAAAAAAAAAACAAATAAAATATGTAACAAATGAAGTGGCAAGAGTGTAGTATGATGGCGCTTTCATTTGCTATTAACCAAAGGGGAATTCAAGTGATGTTTTCGCTTATTTGTTGGACAATGTAACCGCAATAATAAAATAAGACTTGCAACACATTTGTTAAACGTCAACGATATGGTGAACAAACTAAAAACAAGGCAAAAACAACAACACAAATACTAATAATATATGTATTCACAAAAAAAAACAACCAAAATACAATGGAAATGTGAATGAAATGTCTGAACAGTTTTTATCCTGAAGGAAGTTTGCAAAAAAAAACCGAAAACAAAACTTTGGGGTGATAAATTGAATTCACCATTTCATAGAAATGAAAAAAAAGCTAAAAATAAATGTCCAGAAGGCTGGTTAGTCAAAATGAAACAAGAGGGTGATTTATATATGTTTTATTATATGATTTACAGGAACGTATTCTAAAAACTTACATCTAAACGAAAAGGTATAAGACACTAACAATAGCCCCCTTTTATCTACGCCTTTTTTTTGTTAGTAGTTGCAAAAAGGATAATAATAAACCAATGATATGTACATGCATGTATGTATTATAGCCGGACTACGGTCTACATGTGTTGCTTGTAAACTACACCACAAAATTGTTTGTTTACTTCGTAAAACTTTTGGCAAAAATTGCTTCAATAAATAAATTTAACGATTACAACAAACTGAATTAAAAAAGTTTTCACTGAGAAAACTGACTAAATGATTGGGAAAGAGCGTTGAAATCTACCCAACATTCAAGCTGGTAATTCACCAATTTTACTCAATTGTTTACATAGGTGTCACCGATTAAAAGTGTTTAATATAAAAAGATCTATCTATCTATTTATTTATTTATCTATCTATCTATATATCTATCTATCTATCTATCTATCTATCTATCTATCTATCTATCTATCTATCTATTTATCTATCTATCTATCTATCTATCTATCTATCTATCTATCTATCTATCTATCTATCTATCTATCTATCTATCTATCTATCTAGCTATCTATCTTTCTATCTATCTATCTATCTATCTATCTATCTATCTATCTATCTATCTATCTATCTATCTATCTATCTATCTATCTATCTATCTATCTATCTATCTATCTATCTATCTATCTATCTATCTATCTATTTATCTATCTATATATCTATCTATCTATCTATCTATCTATCTATCTATCTATCTATCTATCTATCTATCTATCTATCTATCTATCTGTCTTACTTATGGCCTGATAGCACTTTCTGGGATCGAGAGAAGTGTTTCTGTCAAAGGCTTAAAACGCGGACCTCGTGCCATTAGTATTAAATAAAACAGAAGTGATAACTTCCTCAAATCACAGAAATGAGCGAAATCACAAATCACAGAATGAGTAATGGTTGAAAAAAGGAAGAGGACATGTTTTACTCAAATAGATCGATTTTCAATGATCATAAAAAATAAAAGTGATTAAGAATCTACTTACGATTTAGAAACTAACTAAGGAAATGGACTAATTACTACCGAATAAAGTTTTTTTGAATTTAAAAATCCACTTCCTAATAGAAAATGCTAAGAAGTGATTAAGTATTATTAACTACTATTATACCACATACTGTAAAAACAATAATACCGATTCTCCTATTATCTTATGACAAAATACAAACATACAACATTTAAACAATGCCTACAAAATTGTTTGGTCGTGACAAAGAAAAAAAATTGGCATTTATAAAGATTTCATTGTTTTTAACACAATTTTATGCACTCATTAAGTACTCGTGATGTGCGAGTAGTTCTTATGTTGCCCCACCATTGAAATGTTTCCAAACTTTTTGTTGGCCTACAGCTACAAACAAAACCTCAGAGCTAAAACCAACGTGTGGTCTTATTTCGGAATAAATGTGTGACTAAATGTTGAGACTGACTTAACTCGTTCGTTAGATTAAATTTAATCAGAACGTACGTGCTTCACACGTATTTTCAGCATGTCCGTCAAGTCAGGCAGGATGGCAGTCAGTTGTCTGTTTATTTTGAAAGTGTTAAATAGAAAACTGGCTATAAAACTTTTGTAAGATATGTGACTAAAACTAATGAAATTGATGTAATTTATTAGCTATTTTAAGGTTTATAAATATAATCGGGAGAATCAATTTCTTAACTAATTAAATTGGAGTGGTTACAGCACACATTTTCTATTAAAAAATCGATTTTGATAGGAAAAAAAAACTAAAATCGGCTGCATTTTCTTATATAAAAGTCCAAATGAGAAAATATCAAAAATCTGTGTAAATTTAAAATTTTTTATTAAAAATTAAAAATTGATTAATTAAATTGGTGATTAAAATAGTCTGCTATTGTATCTTTAAAATTATTTCATAAATGAATTCAAAGCTTTATCATCAAAGTGACTATTAAAATGGCAACGATTGAATAAACGAAGGATAATAATACTATATGTTTAAAATAGAACACCGATACATTGACTCTTTGTAAAACAACTGAGATTTGGTACATGTTGTTTTTATGTATGTATAATTATATTTCAATATTTATGTGAATGAGTGGGTGTCAAAGATGGATATGCCAAAGGCAGTTTAATTTTTCCTCAAGTATGTATTTGTTTTATACAAAGTCCCTAACTATGATATGTATTTATACAGTACTAATATAAATAGCAAAAGAGTACCATTATAATGTAATACAAACATCGATTTATTTTATGTCAATGCTTAAGTTAAGATACTATATACTTACACATGTTTAAGGATGTTAAAGCAACATACTTAGATATTTCGATATACATACATGGGTATTTATAAGTATTAACTTAATAGTTAGCAAACACTTAAAAACTAATCAGAAAACTGTCGATAACACTTGTATTTACCATCTTATTGTTTTTTTGTTTTTTTGCAAAAAATATTGTTATATCTCAATGTTATGAGTTAGAATGAACTAAATAGTTAAACTTTAAAGAGATTTTTTTGAGGCAGAAAGGATTTAAAACCAGAAGAAAAATGCTGTTAACCTTATTATTATTTGTTATTTATATTAAAAACTGAACTGGAACTGAAATAGAACTGAGCTAGAACTAAACTAGAACTAAACTAGAACTGAACTAGAACTGAACTAGAACTGAACTAGAACTGAACTAGAACTGAACTAGAACTGAACTAGAACTGAACTAGAACTGAACTAGAACTGAACTAGAACTGAACTAGAACTGAACTAGAACTGAACTAGAACTGAACTAGAACTGAACTAGAACTGAACTAGAACTGAACTAGAACTGAACTAGAACTGAACTAAAACTAAACCAGAACTAGAACTGAACTAGAACTAAACAAGAACTGTACTATATGCAGTTTATATAACAATTTAAAATACTGTAATATTAAATGAATAATGTACAAAAATAGATCACTCCCTCACTCATTTAACACATTGCAAATAAAAAAGTTATACATTTTATTGTATTTCACTTTAAATCCCATCGAGTTTTTAAGAAAATAAACAAATTGACCCAGTAGGCTGCGAAATAAAATTTATCTTTCCTTTTATACTCCAGAGAAACAATGGTGTACAATAAAATACCATGGCACTTGAGCCGAAGTATAAGGAAATGAAAAGAAACTTAATAAATAAATAATGAAAAAATGTGATTTAAAAGTAAAAAATGAATGATATGATATGATGCAACAAATGAAAGTGTTGAATGTTTAATACACATACATATGTATACTACTACTAATGGAATTTGAAAACGGGTTTAAAAAATGCAAATAAATAAAAGTAATGTACACTAAGTGCAATTTTAATAAATGGATGGCATGTGTTTAGAAATATATGTATGTTTATTTGCTCTTGTGTGTGTAAGAATGTATGAATGTAAAAGAGTGAGTGAGTATGTAAATAAGTGTATGAGTTAGTGAGTTTATAATAAAATCTATGTTATCCTGCCAAGAACAAACACTCTTTAAGTGACTTCAGCTTTAAGTGGCGTTTTAAGTACCGCCAACTTTACTCTGCTACCATTTGAAACAACAAAAAAATATCACTTCCATTTACTTTTCCCCTTGCATCTCTCTGTGTGTTATAGTAGAATAGAACAAATAAACAAAAAAATGAAATTCATCATCTATGTCACTGTACTGCCAGTCACTTTGAATAAAAAAAATGAAACTTAGTCCTATGTAGGACTTGCCACCAACATTACTCAGGAGCTGCTGGTGAAGGTGGAGGTGGTGTCGAGGACAGTTAGTGTTGGTAGGGATTCATGGTAAAATAAACATGTGAAATGAAAGTGAAGGTGCAAATATGTGTTTTTAGGTCATCACTAGGTACTCATATAATGAAAATTGTGGTGAAACAACAGCAACTGCGTCAGCTGCAACTGCAACATCCACAACAACTGGAAAACTGTGAAACAGTTACTGAGTAAATAAATGTATACAAAAAAAATCAACTGAATATAATTCAGAAATTATCAACATCCTTGTGGCATGATAAAGGCAACAAACAAAACAGGAATACGGATGCAGGAGTCGAGAAGCAATGAGGAAGACAACATTTTATGCTGAAAAACAAAAACAGAAAATTCTAAAATGAAATGAATATAGAACAAGTGCTGGAAGGTAGAAATATTTATTGTATGGAGAAAAGGAACCCACATTCTACGAAGTTTCAGTAGGAGAGTGAGTGTATTATGTGCCACATGATGGCATGATGATAAAGTAAAATGTAATGTTTGTTGCTGTTGTTGTTGTTTTTTTATATGAAAAGCCACTTGAAATTGTTTCAACAAATATTATAACAAAAACGGAAGGATGCCAACAACTCGGTAGTGGTAGCAGCTTAGTTACATACCTACTAACTTAACTAAAACAAAAACCAGCAACAATAGTTAAAATTATACTCATACTTATTATAACTGCAATATGTTGCATTCTCAAGTCTTTTATTTTTACATTTGGCATCACATGTAATTAAATCGAAACAAATAAATGCACAACTCTTGTAATAATTTTTGCACAATTTGTGTTATTACAGTCGAGTGACACAACATTCCCAACATCCATAAATTATACTTTATTTGAAAAAATCACAGTGGATGTGTGCCCTTAATTTCTTTTAATAAATATATGGCAACAAGAAGCATATACATATACATATATATAAAGGAACTATATTATTTTATAAAATCGTTTCTTAAAAAATATGATATGCAGCGTATCTTACACTCTTAATAAATAAAAATACTACTAGAGCTGGGTTAGATCTAGAGCAGAACTGAACTAGAACTGAACTAGAACTAGAAATGAACTAGAACTGAACCAGAACTGAACTAGAACTGAACTAGAACTGAACTAGAACTGAACTAGAACTGAACTAGAACTGAACTAGAACTGAACTAGAACTGAACTAGAACTGAACTAGAACTGAACTAGAACTGAACTAGAACTGAACTAGAACTGAACTAGAACTGAACTAGAACTGAACTAGAACTGAACTAGAACTGAACTAGAACTGAACTAGAACTGAACTAGAACTAAGCTAGAACTAAACTGGAACTGAACTAGAACTTAACTAGAACTGAACTAGAACTGAACTAGAACTGAACTAGAACTAAACTGAATCTAAAAAAATACTGATAGGCCACTCTCGGGAATGTTGTGCGCTTCTTTTCATGGAATAAAAAATGGCCGTTGGTAAAAAAAATTGTAAAGTATGTTTGTCCACTCGGAATACTGCCCATCATTCTAAATTCAGCATTACTTATTTAAGGAAATTTCTGGTCCTGTTCTCATCAGGGTCAACAAATAGAAAATGTGTTGTTCCACCCACCGTTTCATAATTCCAAGAGAACTTATGGGATTCTACCACCCATATTTTTAATGTTTACCTTTTTTAAATGTAGAAATTTAACTTTATTTAAACAAATATGTTTTCATTAATTGCATTCCCAACATATTACATACTATAGTCATATATATATTAGAAAACTCTACTCACACCTTCATAAATAACATTAAGGTAGTTTAAGTCATAATAAAAACGCTTATAAAGAAGGGGAAAATTTTTCCACTCAATTGAAAACGACAAATCAGTTTTTGTATTCGTGCTGTTAGCAAAAAAAAATATTATAGAAGAGAACAGATTCATAATTGGTAGACCGTGCTTAAGAGCACTTTGTTTCATTTTACAAAATCGAATGCTGATGCCGTTGTTGTTTTAATGTAAAAAGGCCCACTTGAATAAAACCGACTAATTAAAAATGAAATGTAATCGACCGTCATACAAGTGTAATTGGTTGTTGGTTTTGTTGCTATGATGTTGTTAATTGCCAATATTCACATACACGAACAAACAGTTTTCTGGTCTGAAGTCTGAAAATTAGAAGAGTAAGAGGACAATACAATCATAAAATCAAATCATAATGACCTTTGACTTGTTTAAAACACTTCTATACACGCCATTAATATTATCACCCCTCGTCGCTCCTAAAAATATAAATTTATAGCAGTAAAAGGTGAATGAACGAATTCACAATTAAATATGTGGCATGAAATTAAAACATTTGTTTCACAAATTTACTCTCGCTCTCTTTTGCACACGCATATATATAATCCTATACATTCTCATAAATAATCAGGATAATTATAATTTCAAACAGTTTTTGTCGTAATTATATTGCGCAATTTGTGACATACAATTTGTTTGTCATAATTCATATAAGTGCGAATGTGAGTGTGTTTAAATGTAGACGAATGACTTTTGGCATATGTTTTTCTTCCACACGTCAACATGTATAAGTTTACCTTATTGTACCCATTTAAAGTCATTTGAATTTTAAGAAAAATCTAGCACACTTTTGAGGTGATCAGCAGAGGTTGCACAGTGGTAAGAGAGAGAAAAAGGTTGAATTCTATTTTAGCTCTAGTTAAGTTCTAGTTCAGTTCTAGTTCAGTTCTAGTTCAGTTCTAGTTCAGTTCTAATTCAGTTCTAGTTCAGTTCTAGTTCAGTTCTAGTTCAGTTCTAGTTCA
>NC_060952.1:21579092-21583623 GCF_022045245.1 Lucilia cuprina
CTATCTATCTATCTATCTATCTATCTATATATCTATATATCTATCTATCTATCTTTTTTTTTTTAATGGACGTAGTGATAGCGCGCTATCCACTAGTGGCCCTACGATAATACCTCCAAGTCAACCCGGTACTACTGTGGCATTTCTTCAGGTTGACTGGTTTAGTGCGAATTTTCTTCTCCTTCTCTGTTTTAAAGTCCCTACGTCCCCCTTCTAGGAGGTTCGGGAATTTGTATACTTTTCATTTTTAGGATTGTATTAATATATTTTTCACATTGTGTCCATGAATCCTTTGACCTAAGCATGATGTGTATTAGATTGTCTGCCGTTACTACTTCCTGCACTGCGTTGTTTAGGTTTTGTCTTTGTAGATCCCACCTTTTGCACATGAAGAGCATATGTCTTGCCGTTTCTTCCTCTCCATTGCATGTATCACATAATGGAGAACTTCTTAGGCCAAATCTGTGTAGATATTGGTTAAAATCTCCATGATTTGTCATGACTTGTGTTAAATAATAGCTCATGTTGCCATGTTTTCTTTCGAGCCATACTGTTATGTTGGGTATTAGATTGTAGGTCCACCTTCCTCTTTCCTCTTGTCTCCATCTTTCTTGCCATTTTCTTAACAGATTAATACGAGCATTTTTTCGTATGTCTTTAACTTTTGCTTTTCTTGTTATAATGTCGGTAGTGAGATCTATTTTGCTTGTCAGTTTGTATATTTCCTCTCTCTCTATGGCTAAGAGGTCGATTGGTGGAATACCTGCGAGCACTAATGCTGCAGCTGTAGACACTGTTCGATAGGCCGATATACACCTTAATGCACTGTTGGGAATGCACGACGCTGTTCATCAGCTTCCTAGTTTCTGACTTAGGACCTCCAATATTTGGCATAATTTGGGTTAGAGATTTCGCCGTTCGTAATGCCTTGTTTCTTATATTCTTTATGTGTTGAGTGTATTTCAGTCTATCATCAAGTTGCACTCCCAGGTAACATAGGTTTCGTTTCAGTTGTATGTCTATGTTTTCAAGATGTAGTTTTGGGAGGGTAAATTTTCTCTTATTTGTCACCAGAATCGCTTCTGTTTTTGCGACTGCAAGCTCTAGGCCTTTTTCTTTAAGCCAATTTTTACACCGCCTTAGGCTGTTATTTCCTACTATTTGTATAAGCTCAGTAGATGGTTGCATAATAACCAAGGCAATATCGTCCGCATATCCGATTAATTTTGCGCCCTGTTGTAATTCCATGTTTAGGAGGTCGTCGTACATGACGTTCCAAAGGAACGGTCCTAGTACCGATCCCTGTGGCACTCCAACCGTAATCTGATGTTCTTTTATACCATTTGTTGTTTCGTATAGCAATGTTCTGTTTTTAAGGTAGTCATCTACTATGTTATAGAGATAGCCATTTATTCCTTTGTTTCTAAAAGAATCTTTGACTACTTTCCATTTTACACTATTGAAGGTATTTCGCACATCTAATGTTATAATCGCGCAGAATTGCTTAGTTATTTTCGCTTTCGTTGCTATATTCGTGACCTCACTAATAGCATCAACTGTGCTTCTCCCTTTACGAAAACCATATTGGCTGTTAGATAAGCCGCCCAGTTTTTCTATTTCTCTTTCTAATCTTTTGAGTATTACAATTTCGAAAAGTTTTCCTATTGAATCTAGCATACAAAGTGGCCTGTATGAACTAGGTTGGTCTAGCGGTTTGCCTCCTTTTAGTAAGAGTACTAGTTTTTGGATTTTCCATTTTATGGGGAAGAATCCATGTTTCAAACAAATATTGAACGTATCAACTATTAGCTCCGGCCAGACATTTCCTATAACTTGCAGTACCTCATTTGGGACGCCATCAGGTCCAGGGCTTTTACTCTTCTTCAGTTTCATACAAGCTGTTTTTACTTCTTCTAGACATAGAGGGCTATATTCTCCAGGTGGTAGACTCGAAACATTGTTTTCTTCATTTGCATCTGTGGGAAAAAGCGTTTCAACTATTTTTGTTGCCCAGCTCTCTTCTTTTATACCAGGTATTGGTTTCATTGTGCCGAATTTTTTCATAACTATTTTATAGGGTTTTCCCCATGGGTTTGTGTCGATGTCCGAACATAATTCTTGCCAACATTTTTTTCTACTATCCCGTATGGCTATTTTAAGTGTTTTCCGAGCTTTCTTGTAATTATCTTTTAGTAATTCGTTGTTGTAGTTACGTGTTGCAGCTCTACGTGCTGTGTTACATATCCGCCTTAGATCTCTGATTTCGTTGTTCCACCAATACACTGGGGATTTATTTTTGTAGGTCTTCGATTTTGGCATAGAAATGTTACAACCCTTCGTCAATATCTTACTAAGAGACTTGACTGCATTTTGTGATGTTTCATTCTCTATACGCCAGTTAACATTTTTTTCTTTCGAGAGACGTATGAACTGCGTGAGCTTTCTTGTGTCTAGTTTTCTTACATTCCATTTCGGTAAATCTATATCTTGCTGTGAGTTTTCTTCGTAGTTGTAAATTTTAAACGTGATATACTGATGATCACTTAACGTGATGTCTTCCAAAACTTTCCAGTTCATATGCTCGTTATATAGTCTTGTTGTTCCAAAGTTATGTCAATTATGCTACCACCGTTTGCCCTTCTAAAAGTTAGTTTGTGGCCACTATTGTACACGGTTAGCCCTTGGCTTGCTATAAATTCGCACACTGTTGTGCCTCTATTATCTAAACTACTTGAGTTCCATTCCGGGGATTTGCTGTTAAAATCTCCTCCAATAACGACATCGTGTTTGGTATCTCTGATGGAATTCTCCAGGTTCTGAATTGTGGTTACGAACGTTGGAAAGTCTAGGCTTGGTGGTATATAATAGCTGTAAATACGAAGCTGACCAATTGTTGCATAAACGAAGCCAGCATGTTCTTGACATATATCACGTACAGCGAGTGTGTTATTTCTTAACATAATGGCTGCACCATGTCTCTTGTCCTCGTACCAGGTTTGCGTTGCAGGTTTTTTATAGGGCTCGCTTATTAGGAGAATATCTGTGTGGGTTTCTGAAGCCTTTTGCATCATTAAATCTTGTGCTTCTCTTCCTCTTCCTAAGTTTATTTGTAGGAAGTTTAAGGGCATATTATACTTTTTCTAGCGTTTACGCATATATTACTGCCAATATAATGTTTAGTGTTTTGAACACCAGCATCTTGACAGAGTATACAGTTTAGCTCTCCAGTGCATTCTTTGGCTTTGTGACCTTTTTTGCCACATTTTCTACATAACTCCGTTCTATCTTTCCCTTGGCAATCTTTTGCTGTATGGCCTTATTCAAGGCATCTAAAACATTTGGTTGTTCTCTCTTTGACTCTTATTCGGCACATAACCAAGCCTATTTTGATTCTGTTCATCTGTATAAGGTTTGCGGCAAGATGTCCTGGCACTTGTACCAGAGCCTGTCTAGTCTGACCATATGATTCCCTTATATTTAATACTTTAAAAGGATTTATGTTTTCACTTTTTGTAGCCTCCTGCAGAGCAGTTAAAAGCTCGGATTCACCTGTCGCCTCGTCCATGTCTCTTATGTCAATAAACTGATTATTTGTTACAGTTCTGACGTTAATATCTTTTCCAAGGGATTGGCTTATTGCGTTTTTAAGTTTCTCAGCCTGGTCTTCGCCTTTACTTAGTTTGAAGAGAAGTTCGCCCGCGTTTGTGCGCCGTATGGCTTTTATTTCGACCCCAATTTCCGCCGGGTTTATTTTTTCTTTCATCTTTTTGATTATTTCAGCGTATGATTCTGTAGAAGCAACTTTAATAGCAACGGCTTCTCCCTGGTCACGAAAAACATTTTGGTTTTTAATCTCTTTTGGCATATTTTTTTTTCTCTTTTTGTCTTTTAGCAGTTATCCAACCGCTATCTTTGTTGGGGGTGTTGACTCCTTCATGTACAAGGACAGGGGCATTTATCACTGCCGGCATTTGAAGTGCAGCAATTGTTGAAGAATTCTTTGCCTTTTTCGTCTTTCTCTATTGTGTTGGGGATTCAGTCGAAGACTGCTTTTTTCTGGTACCAATCCGTCCAGCCTGCGTAGTTGATGGCTGGTCTCTTATTACTGGAGGAGTATCACAGCTGATCCCGTATAATTCTCTTCTTTGATCCTTGAGCTCATGAAAAAGAGCAAAAGCACAAAGTAGGTTTTCACGAACAGTTTTGTGAATATTTGTAGCCTTGCATATGCAGCACGTAGTTTATCACCTAGCAGTTTAAACGTTTCTGCCTCTGCTTTTCTCAGCTCACATGTTTCTAGGTCTTGCTCTTTATTATCTGACCTTGCATTAGTTTCCATTGTATCTTGTGTGGGACTTGTAGCATTATCTGGCGCACTAGCCAAGGCTACTAAAGCAGCATTACGGTCGCAGGATATCGACGCCTGAGGGCCCGTTTGCACACCCTCTATAGCCGCCGGCACTGGAGTTATTAATTCCTGTGCAGTAGTTTTCGATTCTTCATTTGACATTCTTTTGGAAAATTTATTGTT
>NC_060952.1:21583723-21589083 GCF_022045245.1 Lucilia cuprina
AGTTCTAGTTCAGTTCTAGTTCAGTTCTAGTTCAGTTCTAGTTCAGTTCTAGTTCAGTTCTAGTTCAGTTCTAGTTCAGTTCTAGTTCAGTTCTAGTTCAGTTTTCTTCCAGTTTAGTTCCAGTTCAGTGCAGTTAATAAAAAATTTTGGAATTGGAGCTTTTAAAATTCTAAGAACTTTATTGTTAACATTCTCTAAATTCTCTGATCCAAAGCGCATCTATAGCATTTTCTTCATTAAAACATCAACATGAAAACAATTTTGTTCTTTATGTTGTCGCTGTTGATGTTGCCGATGTTGCACACGCTATTATTGTCCTTGTTTTGGTTGATGACGACGTGAACGACACTGAATGCTGTGAAATGTTGAAAGGAAAAGTAAGGGAGTGTAAAACAGCAGAAGGAAAAAATTAAGAAAGAACCACTTAAGGGTTCTTAACTTAATTATGAAATGAATAAAAGCATTTAAGGGAATATCAACAGACGACGGAAAATATTAAAACACATGCAACAACAACTCAAATAAATACACAAAAAAGACTTGATAAAAAAGGAAAGGAAACACTCATGCCCCCTTTGAAGTTGCAAATTCCATTGGATAATTTTTGAAGTTTTAATTAATAATTTTTTGTGTTTCTTTTATTTGTACTTCAATTTATTAAATGTTTTTATGACAATGATTTTAATTTTGTTTATTTTTTTTTTTGAAGTGTCATAATATTTTAATCTAAAGACAGTATAATGATGTATTTAAAAACTTACCAAATGTTACACCATTCGTTTGTTTTTCTTTATCCTTTTCCTTATCCTTATCCATTTTTTCGCCGCCCAATGGCTCGAGTTCTATGCCATCCATTGTGGCCACTTTGTAGTCTCGTTTTGACATGTTGCCACAACAAAAACCGCAACATAACATTTGACCAATTTTGAAACCAATTTTTCTATTTAACTAAATGTACGACACAGGAGTCTTGTAGGTATGTGAATGAGTTTAGGAGTAGGATAGTAAGTATCTGTGGTATGTTGAGTTTAGATTTTAGACTAGTGTTTCAGTTAAATGTGTTGTTGACTGGTAAAGCTAGAGCTCTTTACTACTTTAGTGACAGTGGTTAAAATAGTGTTTAATTTTGATATATACTTTTAATTTTGTTGGATTTAGTTTTTTGTTGTTACTAAATATTCGACTAAAAAAATTAGACTAGAGCTAGAGGTGTAAATGATATTTATTGTAAAGTGGGATAAAAGGTGCAAAATTGGTCCAATATCTGAAAAGAAAAAAAGTTAAATTTTAAATAAACTAACTATTAATAGTTTTAATAGATAAAAGTCTAACTATTAGAGTTATATAATTTTAAACTGTTTTTTTTAATAAATTACATGTTACACGCACTAGATAGAGTAATATTTCAAATCGATTAATCAATCATTCATGTCTTATTTAACAAAGTTTGTAACACAATTAGTTTATTTACAACCTTGAAACAACTGATTTGTCACCTTGAAATAAAGGCAATAAAATTTTATGGATTATTTAAACAAAATGGGTTTAATTTTCCAAACATTTAACTGCTAAATAACTTCAACCAAAGACTTATATTAAGACACTGAATAAAATCTGATATGACATTAATCATGACTACTTAGTTCATTCGTTGTTGTTATGTGTGACATTTGTAACCCAATACAGTAGTAAGAAAATTTTGAATAATTTAACTTCCTTTTTAAATAAATAAACCTAAAAGTAAATGTCTAACATTGGTTTCTTTAACATCAAAGTGTTGTTAGAAACAAATTTGACATGTTTTCTTTCGACATTCAGGGCTTTGCGTAGAGCTGTTTAAATTTATTACAACTATAAACTGTAGTATTTTGTAACAAGGTAATTCTATATACTTACATATATAATACAATGAAAATAAACAGAACCTTATTTAGTTGTATATGACTATTGGTAAATCTATTATTTTCCTTTTTTATACAATTATGTACATTTTTATAACATCCGTTTCAATATTAAGTAGTGAAGTGAGGAAACTTTATTTATACCCTTCACCTTCGTGAGAAGGGTATATATAAGTTTGTCATTCCGTTTGTAATTTCTATAATAATATTTTCCGACCGAATAAAGTATATATATTCTGGATCCTTATAGGTAGCGGAGTTGATTAAGCTATGTCAGTGTATCCGTCTGTCTGTCCGTCTGTCCGTCTGTGTGTTTGTTGAAATCAGTTTTTAGAGGACCTCAGATATCGACAAGATCCGAATCTTCAATAATTCTGTTAGACATGCTTTCGAGAAGATCGCTATTTAAAATCAGCAAAATCGGTCGGTAAATAACGGAGATATGAGCAAAAATCCGAGACAACCTCTGAAAATTTCATCAAAAATGTCATATTTTTTCATGCTTTGTTAAATAAGAAAAAGATGTACACGTGTGTGTCGATGTATTTGGGTTTTCAGCTGTGTATTTCGTTTTGTATGTTTGGGTGCTGTTGGCGTCATTGAGTTGTGTATTTTGTTTTGTTTTTGTGAATTCTGTTCGTATATTTGGATGTAGGTAGGTTTTATTACGTTGTTTATTTTGTTTTTATGTGTTTTTCGTTATGTACTTATGTTTAGATGTTCGTTGGTTTAGACGCCTTGTGTATTTTGTTTTTTATTTCGTTTAGCGTTGCTGTTATTTATTTTGTTTTGCTCTTGGCATAATATTAATATAGTCGGAAAAAAATTTAAAAAACTAATATGTTTAAAATACACTATGGTAAAGGGTATATAAGATTTGGCACAGCCGAATATAGCACTCTTACTTGTTTTTGTTTCAAAATAAATTTGCAGATTGTTTGAAACTTTGATCAAATAAACATTTAAACTTTTAAAGCAAGTAAGAATTCTGCATATATTTCGCTGTGCGAAATCTTATATACTCTTCACAATTGTGTGTTAAAATTAACAATCAGTTCGTGGCCTCCAGTGCTAGGTTCGATAGGTCCTACCTGAGGCACTGGTTAAGGAGCGTACAACATTTCCGATAGTGGCCTAAGTGTATTTCTTCGGATTTGATGTATATACATCCTCCTTTCAAACTAACTAACTAGCTAACAATAGACTAGATTATTGACTATGTACATCCTCCTTTGAAACTAACTAACTAACTAACTAACTAACTAACTAACTAACTATCTAACTAACTAAATAAATAAAGAAGTACTAGAAAATCCCGTTTGAAAGATTTCAAATTTAATTAGGAAGCTGCTTGTTAAGATTTGAAAATTACCAATTGATGAACAGAAAGGACCAAAACAATCACTCCTACAGATTTTAATTTCATCAGTATATGTTTCAAGGAGCAAATTGCATAAAAATTAAAAAAGTCGAAGAATGGATAAGTTTCCCTCTTTAATATTATACAGAATTCAAAAAGTACATTTTGAAAAACGAATAGGTACCAAAAGTCGTCCTTTATGGCCTCTCATTTAAACCGTATTCTACGGTTTAAATCATAAATTAATGTTTCCAGGTTTAATATTAAAGAAATATCAAAAAGTACTTAAAAAAAACGAAAAAGTACCAAAATGTTTTATTTTATGTTCTTAGTTAGGTTCAATACTATAGAAATGTTCAAAAAGCACCTTCAAAAAAGCCCCATTTTATGGGTTCTCACTTAATTTGGAAGCTACATACCTTATACCTCATGTTCCAGATTAAATACTATATAGTACATATTGAAAAACAATTAAGTACCAAAAGTCTTTTTATAAGTTCTCATAAGTTTTTACTCAATTCTATACATACCAAATTTAATGCCAGAGTTACATCCTATATAAGCAGATTTTATTTTTAAAATTATTATTATCTGCTCATATATATGTTATTTATGACAAGATTTTGCAGATTTTAAATAGTAAAGTTCTCGAATGCATTTCTGACAGAATAGTTGATGATTTTGAGTCCAGAAAATAACTAGGGTATGCAGGACAGACAGAAGGACGCAGAATATATGTATATACTTTATAGGGTCGGAAATTTATATTTATATTTATTAAACAATTAAAAGCTCTTGATGTAAAATATTGCAGACATGACAGAAGGATCATTATTTGCCCGATTTGTCACAATATTGAATACTCTTAGATCTATAACTGAAAATAATAATTGTATTATTTGAATGTTTTAATATTCCACTCAGACCATTTTCACTAAAATAATTTCCTTACCACAAAGGTAAAAATTTAATCAAACCTCAAAATAAACAATAATAAAATAATATATATAAATCTATGTAAATTTTGTAGTTTATTATTAACGGCCTAATGTTGTACAAATTGTATTATACACAAAGTAATTATACATGTTTTAAATAACCTTGAATGACAACGAAATCTAAAATTACCTCATTTTATATTTGGTCATATGCCACCAAAAGAAACAATAGATTCCCATAACTTTGCCATATTTATTTACAATGACTAATAATTCATTTTGTATAAAAAAGTTTGATATTTTATTTGTTTTATTATTTTCTGTTTGTACAAACAAGCATTCGTAGACACTCTTGAGTTGCAATAAAAAATGCATTCTAATGTTTTTTTACATTTTTACAAAATTTTATCCTTTTGAATAACCTTTTTAGACAACTTGAGTGTATAAGGTAAAAACAATAAATAAGTTTTTTTTTTTGTATTATTTCTCTGTTTTTCCTTGTTAAGTTTATATAAAGCAAAGGTCTAATGGGGCCACTTCTATATAAATACTGTTGAGAAAAAGTTTTTGATTTCTTTTTTACAGAAGTCAAAGAAATGTATGTTTGTTTGTTTGTTCTTGAATCAATACCTGTTTTAACAAACCACGTGAAAAGTCAAAAGCAAGTCAACCAAAACCTACAAACTCACTAAGCCGTCAAACCAACTAATCCACCATTCTATTAATCGTCTACACTTTTAGAGTCTTTCTTCAATTCTTTATTATAATGGCCACTTGAGATCTTTTTGAAAAGCTAACAGCATCAGCTACCATATACATTTGTAATTTCTTATTCCCATTTTATTATTTTTTTTTCCTCTTTCTGTCAGGTGCTTTGGCTGTTTTATTATGTGTCTATAAAGTTTTCTTTTGTTTTAAGTTGTGTTTTTATACCCGCTAAACAAATAATATTTGGGGGGTATATTGATTTTGTTATACCGTTTGCTAATACATGGACATATTGAAATTACACCCCCAATAATGTATTTTATATCTATCTACTATCTATCTATATATCTATCTATCTATCTATCTATCTATCTATCTATCTATCTATCTATCTATCTATCTATCTATATATATATATCTATCTATCTATCTATCTATCTATCTATCTATCTA
>NC_060952.1:21589183-21590387 GCF_022045245.1 Lucilia cuprina
GTCGTGAGAATGTATTACACCTAATTTACACTATTTTTTTCATGTTTGCCCAGACGTCTGTTTTCATTTTTGACGATGATATATGGTGAGTGGGGTAGAGAAGAATGGGGGGAAGGAAAACAAACATGATTTGGAATTTTCATGATTTTTTTTAATTCCTCTTTACACTTATTCGTACTGTTGATATTATACTTATGTGTTTTTTAACATTAAAAAACATTGCATTAAAAAATACTATATATTATTTTTAATCAAACTAATTGTTTTTATGTTAAAAATTTATTGCGAATAAGTAATTAAAAAGGTTTATACAACTAAACAGCAAAAACGACATGAAAAGTTGCATGTAATAATGATTTTTTTAAGATTCTCAAAAGAGATTTGGGAAAAACAAACTACTGAAAAGTCTTCATGTAAATTGCGCCTTAGTTAAAAAATATAAAACCCATTTAAAAAGTTGTCCCCCATTATCTCAATGTCTGATTATGTTTTATACTAACGATGTCTACGAGATCCAAATCTTTAATAATTTTGTTAGACATGCTTTCGCGAAGATCGCTATTTAAAATCTGCAAAATCAGTCCATAAAATCGGCAAAAATCCGAGAGAGCCTCTGAAAATTTCATCAAAAAAATACTTTTTTTCATGCTTTGATAAATAAGCAACAACAACACTGTAAATAGAAATCAGTTGCCGAATCAAGATTTGTGCGCTACGTTTTTAAAATACACAAAGAAATACAACAACAAAATTTTAAGAAAGCCGTATTGATGTAGGAGAACTTGAGAGAACAGTTGATAGACTTTTATAGACTTTGATATACGCTGGCTGTCAAAATCCATAATAAATATTTGACAGTTAGCATATAGTTTGTAGTCATTATACCCTACACCACTATAGTGGGAAGGGTATTATGCGTTTGTGCTGATGTTAAGTATACCGATCGACTCAGAATCACTTTCTGATTTGATTTAACGATATCCGTCCGTCCGACCGTCCGAGTGTCCATGTAAACGTTGTTATCAAAGTAAAGGTCGCAATTTTCGAGATAATTTGATGAAATTTTGCATACATGTTTCTAAAATCGGTCCATTAATTCACCTAGTCCCCATACAACTCAACCCCCTGAAAAGGGGCTTTTGAGCTCATAATTCTGTATAAAATAAATGTATCTCGATAAAAGTTTGCACAACTAAGTTTAATA
>NC_060952.1:22838474-22883287 GCF_022045245.1 Lucilia cuprina
ATTTGGAGAGGATTCTGTACCTCAAAACCATACTTAATACATAGTTATAAGAGCGAAAAATGTGCCATAATGCCCATTCGTATACATTTTTACAATCTATACGTTCAATTTTCAAATAAATGCCAAACATAAATATTGGAAATTCTAAAAATCCCTATTTTGTTCAAATTGTTTAATTCTAGTTTTAGCCGTTTAAAATTTGTAAGCACTTCAATTAGACTTAGATAAATCGCTTCCAGTTTTATAAAACTAAAAATTTAATTCCTTTTATTATTACAAATTACCTTATAATTTTAAATATCAGCGATAAATTTAAGTTAAAAATTCAAATTACTTAAACTTAATATCTTATAAAATCCTTTCTTTTTAAATTCCTACAAATTAACTGCAATATACACTTTAGCATTTTTTTTTATACACAGTAACGAAAATTGTAATTAAAAGCAGAAAATTACTATCAAAGTTGTAAATCTCATAAAATTGAATTAGGCAAATACATAACACAAACGTATAAGCTGTAATAGAAGTAACAACAGCAGGAGAGGAAACAAAACTAAATCAACTAAACTCTGTCTACAAATCTCCAACACAATAATTTAAACAAAAGGTACTACAAACATATTTATACAGTAAATCCTCAAAAGACCATTAAAATCTCCCACTTGGAATGGGCTTTAAATGGCATGAAAATCTTATGGTACTTTTATTGTTTAATCTGTTAGTTTTTTTTTCCTGTTTTTGTTCCAACATTTCTATGTTCTAAATATTTGTTATGTAATGCTGTTTATGTTTAACACCTGCCTGCAGACGACTGTCTTATAAAATATTATTACGTAAAGACATACTCGCACCTACAAATGTCGAGTCGTTTCGACTCGAGACAAGTCAACTGTTATTTTCTAGTATTTTTTGTGTTCGAATTAAACTACAACTTGTATGCATACAATATTGTATTCCTACAATTGTTGTGCTAAATATTCCCAATGACATTTTATTTAGAGAAAGAATTGAGTCGGCAAAAAAAGTGAAAAAAATTAAATAAAAGATGCTCTGCACCATTAATACTTACAGAAAGTACTTGCATGATGTATGTATGTAGTATATGTAGTTTAACTACAAATGACCAATGTCAAAAACACAACTAAAAGAATTGAGGAGAATGAAAGTCATAGGATGGAACAAGGACTCAGTAGAAAACCATAATTCTAAACTATGACTTTAGTCTAACATGAAGTATTTTTTGTAACAGAGTTATTTAAAGGAGTTATTACTCTCGACACATTTTTGGCAAAGCCTTAATGTATCCTTCCTCGTCACCTCAGTAGGATGAGAACAATGCTTAGAAAGAATTCATAATATTAAAGTTTCGGTATAAGGCATAGAGTCGTCACCCAGCTATATAATGCAAAAAAATACTTCTGAGTAAAGATGAAGAGAAGGAAAGTCTCAGGATTTTAAGAATAATTACAACATTATATGATTATATTTACACTCTACTGTAGAAAGTATACTATTAGTCGATTGTGCTATGTCTCTACAAAGTCCTCTTCATAAAATTACACGATAAAATTCTGCATAAATACCTTTAATGTAGACATAAGAACACGCCAATAGAAAACCTCAGTTTTGTTACTGTCAACTTGTAGCTGTCAACTTGTTCTTAGAGCGGGTTTTTTAGTCACGATAATTTATACTAATCAATAAATCAAAAATTTTAATGTTTATTTTAATAAAAATTGCATTTTTTGGCATCAGCTGTTTACACAAACAAAATCAACTGATGGAATATTCAAAAATAACTTCCGAGAATTAATTTTAATTTAATACTTCACCTAAAGATTGGCCCTAAATGTGTTTATTTATGCATTAAATAAATTTTACAAGACTTTAATCTTTAACAATACTGACCTTTGGAATTACCACTTATTAGACTTTGTAGTAATTGCAAAGATGAATGTATGCATTCATTGTGTTGTGTTGCCGTTAGAATAAAACTTTAACTTAAAATATCCCTCTTTTAAATGTACAAAAAGAAGGTGTGCACTGTACACAAGACAAGTGGTGTTTCCGTAAAAGAGACATGTACATTAAAAAATATTTTTTAAAAGATTTTTTTAGTTACTAGTAGTAATTTCTGTTGTCGTTGTTGTTGCCTAACGACACGTTCAAAAACTTAATTAAAAACTTTTCAGAAAAAAAAAGAAATCCTTCTAAATATTACAACTTATTCTTAACTTTATGTTTTACGCCAGTAAGGATTTATGTCTGCTTTTAAGACAGGGGGTGTGGAAATTGGTTATGTGTTAATTTTTTCACTTATTCTTGTCCTTTTATCTTGAATGTGTTGTAAATAAAATAAGTTTGCTGAGTATTTCATTATAAATAAGAAAAGAATTAGCAGACAAAAATTGTTTTATGGCAATATAAAGCAAATATGTTTAAAATCTTCAAAAGAGATCCTTTAATATATTATAAAATATTAGTTTTTACCACACTTTATATTTATTTAAATTTATTCCCAATATGCAAAAAATTTTCGTTTTTAAAAAAATTTCAATTTAAACAGAACAAAAAATTTTATATTGAAAACAAATTTAACTTGAAAACAATTTAAAAATAAACTGTCGTTGATGATTCACTATCTCAATTGATTGGAAATGTTTAAATTTAACATAATTTAAATAAATGAATTTGTTAATTAAAACATTAATATCCATTTACATGGAAGAGATAACGTCAAAGCAAAAATATTATTTATTACTATTCGATAACAATAGTTTTTTAATAAACACATAAAACTCCATTTACCTTGGAAACAGAGTTAAGGACAAAAAACATTTCATTCCAATCAAAAATCGAATTTTTACAACCAAAAATTAGTGAAAACAATAATTTGTGATCACTTATATTTTCCATCTAAATACTAATTTTTGTGTAAAAATATAAAAGTCATTTATCTTGGAAACTACAAGAGATATTTCCAAAACAATGATAATCTGTGATCCCTTTTTTCACCAAAAATTTGTTTTTTAAGTAAAAGCATAATAATGATATGATAATCTCTTATCCCTTTAATTTTCCAACAGAAATTGATTTTTTGAGTGAAAACATAAAAGTCCATTTATCTTGAAAACTAGAAGAGATAGGGTCAAAACAATAATAATCTGTGACAACCAAAATTTAGTTTTTGAGTGAAAATTAATTTCTGACCGAACGTTCTGGTACGGGTTCGGTAAAAAGTGAGGTTTGGCCAATGTTCGGTGTTTGGCGAAATTTATCATAAATTTATCATATTTTTACATCATTAGAAAGTTTTAAAAATGATGAAAATTTATTTACAGAAGTTATCATACATCCTGGCTGTACAATAACTTTCCGATATACATGGGTACAAAACGCCTTTTTAACTGTTCGTTTTTCGGCTGATTTGAAAAACAGTTAACCAGAAACTGATTAAAAAGCTAAGAACGATAGGATAGGAACGAAAAATACTAGTATTTTTATGAAATTATACTTAAATTTTTTTATGAACCAAAATTTCATATAAATCGATAAATTGAAATTTGCGAATTGTGTTAAGTATTGTACTTATTTTTATATTATATATATATTTTGTGTTTTTTTAGAAACTATAATTTTACTTATTCGATATCATTTATTTTGATTTTGATACATATTTAAATCAAAGATCAAAATTTCGGATCACCTTGAATTATAATATGATATATATGATAAATACAATAATATTATGATGAAATATTTTGACGGTATTTAATCATAATATGATATTTTAAAACTATTACAATAACGATAATATGTTTAGACTACAATCATAATGTTAACCACAACCATGTTTTTTTCTCTGCGTGCTCTTACAGAGCATTATATCATTGTCAATGATTCGTTTAAGAACCAAAAATAAAGGTATTAAGATAATGCATTTCAAAAAAATAGTTTGTTATTAGAAATTTATCACTCTCTGGGATTCGGAATCACCCAATTGCTAATTAGAGACCCTTTTTAAAAAATATTCCCGATGCTCATATTTTGGTTTTAAATGTTATAAATTTATTACTTTTTATACCCTTCACCTTCATGAGAAGGGTATATATAAGTTTGTCATTCCGTTTGTAATTTCTATAATATAATTTTCCGACCCTATAACGTATATATATTCTGGATCCTTATAGATAACGTAATCGATTAAGCCATGTCTGTCTGTCTGTTGAAATCAGTTTTTAGAGGTCCGAATCGTCGAGATCCGAATCTTCAATAATTCTGTTAGACATGCTTTCGAGAAGATCGCTATTTAAAATCAGCAAAATCGGTCTATAAATAACGGAGATATGAGCAAAAGTCCGAGACAACCTATGAAAATTTCATCAAAAAAGCCACATTTTTTCATGCTTTGTTAAAAAAGCAACAACAACACTGTGAATTGGATAAAGATGTACATGTGCGTGTAGAGATGTATTTGGTTTTATTCAGCTGTGTATTTCTTTTTTTTGTATGTTTGCATTCTGTTCTGTTCTCACGAAGGTAAGTGAGTATAACAAGAACAAGGAGTTAAAGCAGTAATATGTTGCTACTACAGCTCATATTTGTTTGAGGGTGGTAGTACAGTTTGACGGTGGTATTACAGTACAACGTTTAATATTTCTATCTGCTACAGTTTATATTTGTTTGTGTGTATGTTATGTGTGACATGTGTGCAGAGATACAAAATAAATAAAAACAGTTTTTTAATACATACTTGGTGAAGGGTATATACGATTCGGCACAGCCGAATATAGAAATATTACTTGTTAATCATAAATGCGCTTTTCATTTAAGAAAAAAGTTCGTGTTCACCAAACTTTTAAAACCGAACAAAGTTCGGGTTCGTCCAAACTTTCAAATTTACCGAAGTTCGGATTCGGTGTTCGGTACCGAACGAAATTTTAAGTTCGGTACCGAAAAAAGTCTAATTATCTTGAAAACTAAAAAAGATAGGGCAAAAACAATAACAATCTGGATTACTTTTAGTTCCCACCAAACGTTGATATTTTTAGTGAAAACATAAAAACAATAATCTGTGATCAATAAAAACATAATAATGATACGATAATCTCTTATCACTTTAATTTACCACCAGAATTTTTTTTTTTTTTTTTGGGTGAAAACATGAAATTTAATTTATCTTGGAAACGAGACGAGATAGGACCAAAACAACGAAAATCTGTGATCACCATTATTTTCCACCAAAAATCGATTTTTTGAGTGCAAAACATAAAAGTCCAATTATCCTGGCAATTAGAAGAGATAAGGCCAAAACAATGATAATCTGTCATCACTTTTATTTCCCACCAAAAATTAATATTTTGAGTGAAAAACATAAAATTCGATTTATCTTGGAAACTGGAAGAGATAGGGCCAAAACAATGATAATCTGTGATCACTTTTATTTTCCACCAAAAATTGATTTTTTGAGTGGAAAACATAAAAGTTCATTTATCTTGGAAACTAAAAGAGATAGGGCCAAAACAATGATAATCTGTGATCACCATTATTTTCCACCAATCGATTTTTTGAGTGCAAAACATAAATATCCATTTATCCTGGAAATTAGAAGAGATAGGGCCAAAACAATGATAATCTGTGACCACTTTTATTTCCCACCAAAAATCGATTTTTTGAATGCAAAACATAAAAGTCCATTTATCTTGGAAACTAGAAGAGATAGGGCCAAAACAATGATAAGCTGTGATCAACATTATTTTCCACCAAAAATCTATATTTCGAGTGAGAAACATAAAAATCCATTTATCTTGGAAACTAGAAGAATTAGGACCAAAACATAAAAGTCCATTTATCTTGGAAAACAGTAGAGATAAGGCCAAAACAATGATAATCTGTCATCACTTTTATTTCCCGCCAAAAATTTATATTTTGAGTGAAAAACATAAAAGTCCATTTATCTTGGAAACTAGGAGAGATAGGGCCAAAACAATGATAATCTGTGATCACTTTTATTTCCTACCAAAAACTGATATTTTGAGTGAAAAACATAAAAGTCCATTTATCTTGGAAACTAGAAGAGATAGGGACAAAACAATAATAATCTGTGATCACTTTTACTTCCCACCGAAAATTGATTTTTTGAGTGAAAAACATAAAAGTCAACTAAAAGAGATAGGGCTAAAGCAATGATAATCTGTGATCACTATTATTTCCCACCAAAAACTGATTTTTTGAGTGAAAAATATAAAAGTCCATTTATCTCGGAAACTAGAAGATATAGGGCCAAAACAATGATAACCTGTGATCACTTTTATTTCCCACCAAAAACTGATTTTTTGAATGAAAAACATAAAAGTCCATTTATCTTGGAAACTAGAAAAGATAGGGCCAAAACAATAATAATCTGTGATCACTTTTATTTACCGCCAAAAGTTTATATTTTGAGTGAAAAACATAAAAGTACAATTATCTTAGAAACTAGAAGAGATAGGGCCAAAACAATGATAATCTGTAACCACTTTCATTTCTCACCAAAAATTGATATTTTGAGTGAAAAACAAAAAAGTCCATATATCTTGGAAACTAGAAGAGATAGGGCCAAATCAATGATAATCTGTGATCACTTTTATTTCCCACCAAAAATTGATTTTTTGAGTGAAAAAATAAAAGTCCATTTATTTTGGAAACTAGAAGAGATGTGGCCAAAACAATGATAATCTATGATCATTGTACATTTATCTTGGAAACTAAAGAATTAGGACCAACAATGATAATCTGTGATCACTTTTATTTCCCACCAAAAATTAATATTTTGAGTGAAAAACATAAAAGTCCATTTATCCTGGAAACTAGAAGAGATAGGACCAAAACAATGATAATCTGTAATCACTTTTATATCCCAGCAAAAATTAATATTTTTAGTGAAAAACATAAAAGTCCATTTATCTTGGAAACTAGAAGAGATAGGGCCAAAACAATGATAATCTGTGATCGTTGTACATTTATCTAGGACACTAAAGAATTAGGACCAACAATGACAATCTGTGATCACTTTTATATCCCACCAAAAATTTATTTTTTGACTGAAAGACATAATAGTCCATTTCTCTTGGAAACTAGAAGAGATAGGGCCAAAACAATGATAATCTGTGATCACTTTTATTTCCCACCAAATTTTTTTTTTTTTTGTAAATACGTAAAAGACCATTTATTTTTGAAGCTAAAAAATAAGGACAAAACAATGATAATCTGTTATCACTTCTATTTCCCACCAAAAATTGAGTTTTTAAGTGAAAACAAAAAAGTTCATTTATCTTATCTTAAAAACTAGAAGATAGGACGAAAACAATGATAATCTATGACCACCTTTATTTTCCACCATTTTATCTTGGAAACTAGAAGAGTTAGTGCCAACGCAATGATAATCTGTGATCACTTTTATTTTCCGCTAAAATTTTATTTTATGAGTGAAAACATAAAAGTCCATTTATCTTGCAAACTGGATGATATATGTCAAAAATAATTATAATCTGTGATCACTTTTATTTCCCACCAAATATTGATTTTTTGGTAAAAGTCTTGGAAACAAGAAGAGATAGGGCCAAAACAATGATAATTTGTGATTCGCCACAACAATGACCAAAACAATGATAATCTGTGATCACTTTTATTTCCCAACAAAATTTGATTTTTTGAGTGAAAAACATAAATGTCCATTATGTTAGAAGAGATAGGGCCAAAACAATGATAATCTGTGATCACTTTTATTTCCCACCAGATTTTTTTTTTGTAAATACGTAAAAGTCCATTTATTTGTGAAACTAAAAAAATAGGGACAAAACAATATGAACAAAAAATTGAGTTTTTAAGTGAAAACATAAAAGTTAATTTATCTTATCTTAAAAACTAGAAGATAGGGCGAAAACAATGATAATCTATGACCACCTTTATTTTCCACTAAAAATTTGTTTTTGAGTGAAAACATAAAAGTCCATTTATCTTGCAAACTAGAAGAGATATTGCCAACGCAATGATAATCTGTGATCACTTTATTTTCCACTAAAAATTTATTTTATGAGTGAAAACAAAAAAGTCCATTTGTTTTGGAAACTGGAAGATATAGGTTAAAAACAATTATAATCTGTGATCACTTTTATTTCCCACCAAATATTGATTTTTTGGTAAAAGTCCATTTATCTTGGAAACAAGAAGAGATAGGGCCAAAACAATGATAATCTGTGATTCGCCACAACAATGACCAAAACAATGATAATCTGTGATCACCATTGTTTTCCACCAAACATTAATTTTTTTTAGTGAAGACATAAAATTCTATTTACTTTGGAAACTAGAAGAGATAGAGCCAAAACAATTATAATCTGTGATAATTTTTATTCTCTGATTTGTTTTTTTTTTATTCTGTAATTTGATGAATTATTTTTTTTTTTTTTTTTTTTTTTTGTAAAACATAAAACATAATTGGACTTTTATCTTGGAAGCCAGAAGTGATAGGAACATAACAATGACAATCTGTGATCACTTTTATTTCCCACCAAAAATTAATTTTTTGAGTGAAAACATAAAGACATTGACATTGTAGTAGACAATTTGTCAAATATAGAATTTTTCAAAAATAATAGAAACATTTACACATTTCTTTAATATATACATATGTAACTATGTATGGGATGTATACTTGATAAAAAATTTTAATGAATTAATTAACAATCATACGTCGCATATGTTAATATGTCCCTTTCAAAAATGTACATATGTAGCGTATGACTATTATGAAGTATTTTATATTAATTATTAAGTATACGCCCATATCTATTTAAATTCTTTCTTATGCATATAAATTATGGAAATAACCAATTTTGACATACTATTAATGATTAGAATTGTAAAAGAAATAAAAATGAACTATCAATTATTTTCACTATTATTTTAAAGTTTGATCCTATGGCATTGATGTTCAAAATTATGTTAAATATACAGTAATATGCTCCACTTAGTTTTTTATGTATCTAAACCGTTTATATCGAAATTCAGATCACCAGTCAAATTTTTTTATTAAGGGCGAAGTGCTCAACTGGCATTGAAATATTAAACTATTATTTGGGTAAATATTATATTTTTTGCACAAGATTCCAAATTATTCAAAAAGCACCGGAATATGATGGTTTGACGCAAAATTAGCTGTATATTATTTAATAAAATAAAATATTAAATTAAAATAATTGGTATCACATTGTACCATGAGTTGAAAGCCAATAGGCCAATTTTAAATATTTGTAGTCTGTATGTCCAAATTAGTAAGAACTTCTGTTTTTTCAATCAAATATTTTCGCGGAATTAATTAAATAAAATACTTTTAGATCGTAGACTTTCATTTCGGTTGGGACATCATTAACTTTTTCTTTTGGGGTCATTCTAATGTATAGCCAGAGCAATTTAAAAATGTTTAAATCATTATTAAACAATATAATAACCCTTAAAAACATATCTAATAACTTAGTTCAAACTTTTCAATTTTTACTTAATAAAGACAACAAATTTTCAATTTAATATTCATAAAATGTTAAATATTGAATACTACTTTTATCATCATCAACTGACATAAATTTTTAAGTAAAAAATACACTTCTTACTGATTAAGCAAACAGAAAAAAAACTTTAAAAACTTTACCTCTGTCTAACACGAATTAGTTTTTCAATATAATTTTAACACTTTTAAAATCCAGTAGAATGCTAGCAAAAATAAAAACAAACCAACAAATAATTTAGAAGTAATAACCTACCGTTGGGTTCGGAAAAATTAAAGTTTTGTCAATTTTCTTATCTAATATCAGCCATATTTTAATAAAGTTGTATAAAGATTGTTTTGAACTTTTGATCTTTGGTTGGGAAAATGTTTATGATTGATATTAATTGTAGCCATAAGACAACAAGTTGTACCAACTACAAGGCGTTAAACAATAACAAAAGCAACAATAACAATTTTATGTATACAACAAAATGTTGGCAAATATCTTATAATGAAACAAATATGAACTTACATAAGTTTATCGTGTTCTTTTCTTTTTGTATTGCTCTCTTTTTATAACCAAATATTTTGGTGTCTGCAAACAACAACAAAAACAGAAAACTTGTAAAAAAACAACAAATACAATGGTAATATAACTTAAAACAACAACTCCGACAAAATCTAAAGTTTATATACTCTTGTTGTTGCTGCTATTCTAAGAGAAAAGTTGAAAAGTTGAAGAAACCTGAAAAAAATAAAACTGTTCAGAGAAAATAATTCTACCTAAGACGTGGAATAAGCCAAAGTGTTGCAACACCATAAACACACACAACTCATAGTACACTCACGTGTAGTTATTGTTCAAAAAAAAAAAAAACAAAGAGAAGTGGAAACTTTTTAACAAACTCTAAAATTAAAAAAGAAAACACACACACAAAAACGATTACAGGTTTACACAAGTATGTACCGAAAAAAATTTAACAATATCCTTTAGAATATCGAGTCAATGGATGTGTGTATCTAATGTAGTACATATGAAGTACATACATATTCTTTAGTTAAGGGAAATATCTTTTGGTTGTGTTTTTTGGCTAACGTTTAATGGCTAAAAGTATAACAGAAAAATGTTTTTTAACATTATTTATTCTACTACGTATTCAAATTGAGATTTTAAATATAAACAAATTTCATACAAAATATTTGATTGTTTTTATTGAAAATTTAATAAAAATGTTTCCGTTATTTATAATAACACTCATTTTTATTCATAAGTTTATGTTTATAAAAAAATACTTTTTGGGGATTTTTATAGAACTTCCTTTAACCCAAACCATCGGGGTTAATGCAAAAATTTAAAAAACTCGACGTGATATAATAAAATGAAGAGCTGATAAAGGTTTTGTATATTGATATCTTCAATGACCTGTATTAAAATTTTTCTAAATGCAGATTTCATTGCCAGTGCAATTGAATCAGAAATAGATTTTGACAAATTTATTAAGGCCTCTAGCAACTCTTCAACTTTTCCTCCTACCAAATACTCTTTACAAATGTTTGTAAGTGTTTGTCTTTATTTATTGACCAAACTCTAAATATTAGTTAAAGTTTTAAAGTGTAATACATACAAACTGACACACTTACTATGTACCTACATACATACAACAAACTCTTACACACTCTATACGTTAAGGCCATTGGTACTTATAGTACCCTGTCCGTACTGGCAGTTTATACTGAATTGAATTGTTTTGGTTTCGCTCGCTTCATTTCAGTTTAAACATTTTTTTCTTCGCCCTTTCAACTTGTT
Organism: Lucilia cuprina; assembly: GCF_022045245.1. NCBI lineage: Eukaryota > Metazoa > Arthropoda > Insecta > Diptera > Calliphoridae > Lucilia > Lucilia cuprina. Next base: position 22,849,808 of record NC_060952.1, read on the forward strand.
CGAGTTCTGGTTACTTTATGGTCTACCAATGTATTACTCACTTTTAGTTTTTTTTCTTTATTTTTACTAGGATTTTTCAATCAACCTCCATTGGTTTTAAACTACACGAAGAACGGTACCAACAAACGAACGAATGAATGAAAACAATATAATAGTAAAAGGTGTAAAAGTTAATGAACCTTTTTTTTTTGTTTACAACAGCAGCATGCCTGCTGCTCTACTGGCTTTAAACTTTTTTGTTCCAGTCTCTCACTCCTACTTAAATAAACAATCAATTTGGTTTTAGGGTTCCTTGCCTCATGTTACTTGTTGTGAGTGTTGCACTTGTCTACTTTGTTGTTTTTTTTTTTCAACATTTCTTTTATTTCTTGTGGTATCAGATTGTCATCTTATGGTTGTTACTTGTTTATTAAAAAATAAATATATGTATATAGTAAGTTTCTCTACAGTTTGTTCCTTCGTTCGTTTTTCTTTTTAATTTAGCATTGCAGCAAATTGTTTTGTAAGTTTTTTATGGACAGTTGGCTTTTTACATTAAATATTGTAAAGATTTACGGTGTTGATCTCTTGTATGTTTTCAATAGCCAATATCTAATGCTGCTGTTTGTTTTTGCTATATAAACAAATAAATAAGTATATAAGTATAGACGAGTACCTATATTTTAAAATAGAATTAAATTTAAATTATAGTGGTTTTAGTTGTATGTAAAATATGTATAATTTAAAGTTTTTACTTAGCTGCGGTACCTGTCATACTGTCAGTTAGTATTTCAACGTTTTTTTTTTTTGCATCAAGCTAAAAAGAAAAGTTATATAATTTTGGTATATACATTAAAAAAGATTTATTGCCCATAGTTATGCATCCTTATAATAAAATAATAAATACTCTTAAAAAAACTAATCGTTATTAAACCAATGTATCAAACTGTTTGAAAACAAATTTAAAAAATTACGCCGCTGTTCAAAAAATATTAACTAATATCAAGTCAATATAGTTTTTTAATGGGAAATAAAAAACTACAAATTATTGGAAAGTAATACGCTTAATAGTCATGTTTAAGCACCGATTTCATCCAAAATCAATAATTCCAAAGATAATACGTCCTGCAAATTTTGTCAAATTTTTTACAAGTTTAATTACAAAATTTACATGGATAAACGATAGGTTGTTTAATATACAATGAGTTGACATAAAGACATTGTTTAGCTATTAAAAAAAAAACAAAAAATATTAAAATCTTTTAGTTTGAAGTAGATGAAATTAAAAATAGAAAAAGAAATAAAAAATAACTTATATAACAGTTGGCATTTTTCCTTAACTTTGATTTTTTTGCAAAACAATAAGGAGATTTCAAGGACTTAAAAAGGAGCTGAATATGTTCTTATTTTTGCCCTTTTTTATGTATCATGTAAATGAAACAATTTTCTTCCATCATCTGATTCTGAGCTATAGATGTTGCTTTTAACGTTAATATTTTGTTTTCCCTTAACTATTTTTCTGTTAACCTAAAGTATATATAGTGAGTGCATCTTTTTCTTTTTCACTTAAACCCCTAAAAACACAAAAATAATAAAACAAAAACATTTTGACCGTGCATTTTGTTGCAGCTTAACTAAATAAGAAATTTTTATAAAGTGAAAAGTGCAAAGGTAGAATGAATGTGTAAGAAATAAAATCATGCAAAATAAAGTAGAAATAAGTATTACATTTTACCTTCAAGGTGACCCTTACAGTGTTTAAATATTTAAATACACAAATACATCAACATAAACACCCACCCACACACTTGTAAATATTTACATAAAAGTGCAGTGAGAATCGTGCATTGCAAAGCAGTTGTTGTGGCAGCAGTAGTTGAAGAATTCTTAAATTTTTCTTGATTTCAACAACCCTATAGTTAATGCATTTTGCGGCTTCAAATTATTTTCACTTGCTGGTTTGACCGAATGGCAGACAAGTTGGTGGAACTCATTGTGTATAATGGTTGGAGGTGTTTCATTATAAATCTTTAATTAATATACTTTTTCATGATTTCAGTTTTTTTAATTTTCCCTTTGTCCTAAGCAATTTTTCAGGGTGTATAGTTAATATCTTTCTCTTTGTCCATTTTTGGATGATGTTGCTCCTATTAATGAAAAGAAAGAAAAGTATATAAAAATAAAAAGCAATGCAAATATTTCTTCTTTTTTTCGTATAAATACGAATAACAACAGAAATGCATTTAATTTGCATGACGCCTTTTTAGCATTAGTTAACATTTCTCTCCTTATTTACGCTTCTATTTCTATTTTATCCTGCAAATTTCTTTATTGCAAAATATATATTTCTTTTTCTTTTTTAAGCCGTCGTTACGTTATTTTATTATTCACTGCGTTTTTTCATTACACCACCTAAGATGTTAAATTCGGAATTGGATTTAGAACGTCAAACGGTGAGAAAATTATTGGATCAGTTTCTAAGTTTTCAAAAGAAAAAGATAAATGAACTTAATTGCATAAAATAAAAGTTTGAAAATTATTTTTGTATATAAAATTGTATCACATAATCGACAACAATAAAGTCATTAAAAAAATTAAGAAAAATTGTTAAAATGGTTTTTCATTTCTTATTTTTTAAATCACTTTTAAAGAAAAATTAATTATAGACATCTAAACAACTGTACCTTGTTCCTTTCACATTATGTTCCGGTATGTTTGGAAGGAGTTACGCCCACATTAAAAATATTTATTAAAATATACCCATAATCTGAAACAGCTAGAATAATTAGAATTTGGAGTCGATTACGTATGATTCGATTTTCATAAAATATTGGAAATCAGTTCATAAACTAGCATATTTGGTATGTAAAGATGTTGACAATGATATGAACCATTGTATTTATCAGTTCTTAAATTATTACGTTATGTATTCTGCTATATAATATATATAATTATTAAAATACCTAATAACATTTAGCATTATGTAACGTCATCGCTGTCATTGTATCTGAAATCCATTACGAATAGAATTTTACACCTATCACAACGTAAGACACAACAACAAACAAACCCGTATAGAAATATTTCCAACACCACTTTATAAGATGGTGAAATGAAGAAGCAAAAAGTTAGGTATGTATATTTTAAGTGCCCGTCTATCTTGAAATTAGAAAGGAAATTAAGCACAAGGCCATATATACCTACATACTTATTTACTTACTTAATACATTTATTCATTCATTTATTTCTTTAGTCAAGTAAGTCGTATGAGTATGAATGTTAAAAAATACATTTGTTTTTAGCCTTGAAGTAAGAACTAAAACAAAAAAACATTAAATGGCAATTTATGTTTTAATTTTAGTTTGTTTCTTCTATTTTACGCTAAAATTGGATTAAGCTCTCCTGTAGTTGTGGTGGTTTTTCTTTTGCATTAACTAAAGGAAATGAAGTGAAAAAAAGTAAACCGACCGCAAAAACTAATTTGCATATCGGTGGGCAATTAGAATTCTTCTTAAAACAAAAATTGCTTTAAAAGTCTTAGCATATTTTAAGCATAAAATGACATTTAAAAACAATTTATTTGTAAAAACGGAAAATAATGATATACAAAACTTTTAATCACTTTCAAGCTAAAAGGGAAATTCTTAGTAAAGTGTTTTTTTTTCCTAATATGTGGAATATAATATAAAAAAAATATTTATTTCTATAAATAGAATAGCCTATTGTATTTGGTGTAAAATTTCAAAAAATCGAATTTAAACTTAAAACTTAATTTAGTTGATAAAGGCATAGCTTAATATTGTCTTATATAGAAATATCATATTTCAAAGACAACTAACATTACAACATAATTTAAGCAATTAAATATATATTTACTATAAATGTAACTGCTAATAAAAATAACACCATTTCCTTATCAATCTTCATGTATGAGAAAAAAAAATACTTTTTTTTACAGCCATTTAAAACTAAAATGTAGACCATTAAATTTCTTCACATGCTCAACACCTTTAAGACTATTAAAGCAAATAAATGCAAACACACACGAAATTTTTAATGCTAATCAAATTTAAACGTTACACTTTTTCTTTTTACCTATATTATTTATAAAAATGCCTTAATTTTGAATATGTATAATAAATATTTGTTTGCTTAAATAAATGTACTTTTAAATATTTGAATAAAAAAAAAACAAAAAAGAAATATAAAATAAAATTGTACAATCCCTTTTTAAACATAATTAAATAATTAAAGTGTTAAAAACACAAACCCTTTTGTTACCAACAAAGCAATTAAAAATAAAATATATATTTTTTATTAGTATGTTTGAGAGTAAACAAATACACATAAAAGTATACTTACATGTTTGTATATAAAAATTATTATTATTAAAACATGTTAACATACATGTCCTTAGGTTGTTGTTAATTTTGCTGTTGCTGTTTATTTTATTTATTTTTTTTTAATTTAAACATTTAGAAAAAAATTATAAACTACAACAACGACAAGAAAATATTATTATAAAATTCATAAAATTAACATGTGTGTACATTTTCAAAGGGAGAAAGAAAAATACTTAAATATTCAACCAATAGATGTGTGTTTAATATAAAAGGTGGATAAATTTTTTAATTGAATAATTTTTTCTTTAAAGAAATACATATTTGAATCAAATATATCGACATACTAAATCCCGTATATAGCGCAATTATAAATTGAAAATATTTATTAATATATGAATGATTTTCTGTATTAGGTCTGTTAAAAGACGTTAAAGTTAGACAAGTTAGTTCGTCACATTACTTAGTTAGTTAGTTAGTTAGTTAGTTAGTTAGTTAGTTAGTTAGTTAGTTAGTTAGTTAGTTAGTTAGTTAGTTAGTTAGTTAGTTAGTTAGTTAGTTAGTTAGTTAGTTAGTTAGTTAGTTAGTTAGTTAGTTACTTAGTTAGTTAGTTAGTTAGTTTACAACAATGTCTGTTCTTTACCCTACATCAACCTAATATTTCATACTTTAGTACAGTTACTATTAACGCCTTTTTATACAAAATCAAATAAACAATAAAAATACAACAACATAAAAGTATAAGCACGAAAACGTTTGCGTGCTAAACACATGGAAAATATTAAAATAATTCAGCGGAAAATCTAATAAAATTATGGCAAAATATAATATTTAAACATTAAAAAAAGTAGGTTTGAAATTTAAAAAAAAAAACAAAGGGAAACCGCTCATTTCTTAGATGTAAAACTGTTTTAATAAATCACTAGCACACTAAAACACACACACACCTACATACATATGTATGTATGCACATTCATACGTTTGCAAGTGCAATTTTTTATGGTAAGAAAAACAAATATGCATAAAATAATCTAATAATAAGAAAAACATTTTTGAACCTTTACGTTATTGCACTAGTATAAAAATAAACTACACGCTCTCAAACACAAAGGACATACACGTATACTTTTCTATGGGTTTGTGTAGGTATTTATATGTGTTAAACTCAGCAGGAAATCAATGAAAAATAAACCGTTAATTTTATGGGGGTTTCCAATGTAAAAATAAAAACAAAATAGAAAAAAGAATCTACAACTATATAGCAAAATGAAAAATATATATGCATGTTTAAAACAGCCTTTTTATTCTCGTCGTACAGTGGGGTCAATTCATATGTTATAATTTTAATAGATCTTATTAAAGAGTACACATCAGATCTTATTAAAGAGTACATCAGTTTAGCTATTATTTTTACTCTAAAATAATCATTGTTGTCAATAAGAGGTGTATAGATAATTTTTGTAAGATACATTTTTTTTTAATTATTTAATTTTTATACAAAACTTATACACCGTGTGTTATTGAATGTAAACGTATTAATGTAAAAGAGTTCAAATGTGTTGCACACAAACAAAGTTTCAACATGAACAAATGAATACAACACAATACACATACATACATATAAATTAATAATGTTACCCTCCATATGCATGTAATTTTTTTTCAACCAACAAAAATGCATACATATGTATGTGTGAATATTCAATTACCTACTCATGCTTTTCATGCATAAAGTTTTAACTAAATAAAGTTAACGAGTATTAAAGGAAAATAGTTGTGTGAAAAAGTATGGTTTAAACTAATTAAAATAGGTATATAGCTAAGGTTGCAGTAGTAATTGAATGTGAAATCGTAAAGGTTACTTTTCATATATGTTGCAACTTTACTGCTAGAGAAATTTCAATATTGGAATATAATAAAGAGGGTTTCTTTTTGAGGTTAAGAATAACATAAGTAATTTGCATTTGTTAATAGGGAAGTTTTAAATACTAAAAATTAATTCATTTTATTTGTTTCTTTTAACAACCACACCTTATTGAAGGAATTTCACAGTGGTTTCAAAAGAAATTTCAAGAAAAACAAAATGGGTGATAGGGCCAATAATGAACCGAAACTCATAAAATTTGGTGGAGAGATTTTGGCTCATATGAAGCTTTACCTATGTCGAATTTCTAAAACAGATATGACTGCTTAAGTTATTTTTCGAGATACCACTTGTACTAGAGCTATTCGAACACGTTGACTGATTTTGCTATTTGGTATTGAATACAAAACAAATCTTCTGGAAATTTTCAAACCACTAATTCTTTTGGTTGGTATTCTATCTTGGTTTCAACAGACGGACGGACATGGCTAGATCGCATTAGAATTTACTAAAAACGCAAAATATACATATATTGAATTATCATTCTATTATGTCACTTTTTCTATTATTCCAAACATTTTTCAAGATTTGACAAAAAATACGAACTACAGTACGTATGATAAAATTAAATAAATAAAACAACACGCATACGCCCTGGTTTCCGTTTGTGCTCTCTCTCGTACTAAACAAAAAGTAAAACATACAGTGTCATATTGTAAATCAACAAACAGTACAACTTTAAGCTTATATTTACAGAAACACAAACATACATATTTTTTTGTATTCACATATACTTTTATGTATTTTATTGTTAATATTTGCACGCGATTTGCATTATACAACTGAACTGTAAACCGGCTCGTTTTTGCATTTGTTGTTGCCGTTAATTTTGTTATTGCAATTTTATTGTTGTCGCAAAACTGAAAAACAAATGACATTGTTGTTGTTGTTTTTATTCTTAGCTTGTTTTTATGACCATATTATTATAGTATTTGTTGTGGTTAGAGTTGTTGTTGTCGTCAATTAACCACATGTTTATTATACATGCAAATACTTAACAAGCTGGTTAAAATAACTAGAAACTAAATGAAGAAGCAAAAAAAATTAAAATTATGACATTATCGCTTAGTGGAGTTAAATAACTAGTAAATATTTTATATTCAGCTACGACGAATATTTTATGCTCCCTATCAAAATGTGTTCTAAAATTAAACAGATAAATTTGTATGTCTCATTTTCATTTTTTACTGTTCTAATTTGTTAGCTTTGTACTAAACTTGTTTAGTTATATAATTTTTTATGTCAATTATAGAAAGATCATTAAGAATTTTGATATAATTGAAGTTGATTCTTAAAATACTTACCTATATCTAACCTAACCGTATTTTTAAACCAGTTATACGTAAAACACTTTTTCTGAAGGGACCTTATATTGGAGTTTAAAATCAAATATGGAGCTTGATTTTTCGTATTTCGCTATCAACCTTGTGAAATAAATACTAAGGTTCTTATTCACCCAGCTAAGAACGATCATATACGATCATATATAGATCATATATGAATCATATTTGGACCGTATATATTCATGTATGTTTATATCTGATGATATATAACATTTTTTTTTTAATATATGGATATGTATGAAAATATATATAAATATTATGCCCCATTTCCGCTAATTTCAGGATATGAAAAAATATGAAAATATATGCTTCACATATGAGTCCATACATGATCTTTATTAGCTGAAAATAAACTTTTAACAAAGGTTTATAAATTAAATTTTCATACAAAATTTGTTCTATAAACTTTTAATAAATGTTTACGAATAAGGCAGCAATAAAAGATTTAAAGCTTAATTTATTGGATAAAACAAATATTTAGTTTTAGATTTTTCGATTACTAAGCGAAACATGTGTAAGCAATTGCCTCACCTAATAACGTATTCCATTAGAAAAATATTTATTTAAATACTCTGATATTATTAATATCAATACCAATTTACCCACCATAAAAACGTAATTACTAAATATTAATATGTGCTATGTATATAAATTTTTAATATTTCATAAAAATTTTGTTAAAATCTTTTATAAATTATTGTAAATAACATCCTTAACAACAAAATTAAAAGAATTAATGACTTTATTTCTCAATAATAATTCTATCTTTATTTCTAAAAATACTAAACATTTTTATATAAAATACCTTTAAAAATAATATACTCTAAAAATTTCCATTAATTTTAAAATGAAACATTTTGTAAATGAATGCAAATGACTTGTTGTTTATTACACTTATAACAGCAACAAAAACAAATAACCCTTTGTGGTTTAACTATATTTACAACCCCTTACTTGTCAACCTTTTTAAAGCAAACTTTATAATAACGCCACACCTCCATCTATTTACCACATTATTTGCATTTTCTAGATAAATTATTCACACATATCATGAGTTTGTTATTAAATAGAATTTGTATTTTAAACACGACTTATTCATTCATACGTATGTATTTGTTTAGAAGAATACATAGAAATGAACTGAAAATACGAAAAAAGAAAATATTTCTCTAATTACATATGAATGCAATGCTCATGAGATTTTTGGAAAAGATAAATAATTTGTTTCTTACGAGCATGTGTCATCAATGCTAAAAGGAATTGAAACGACAGAAATATTTTAACACATAAGTTTTGGCAAATGGGAAAACGGTAGAAGTAGACAGGATGTTTTAATAGATATTAGTGAGATATTGAAATATTAAGTAAAAAATTATATTAAATTTTTGATAGAATAAAAATTAAATGAAATGTCGTTTATGAGACCATATGATAACGCAAACTTTGTATACTGAAGTATTAAATTTCAGTATACGGCTTAAAGTAGGGGCGAGATCCTAAAAGTATTACTTCCCAGCAAAAACTGGGTGATGGCTTTCAATTGTAATTACTTACCTAACAACATACCTTTCAATTATTACTAGATATCGCCTGGATTACAAATAAGTAGTCTAATTAAGTCTTACCAATAATGTATTAATAAAATACTTTCTAATTCATTAGTTATCTTGCCATTAAAGATGTAGAAGCTGTATACGTTTTTTCATGAAATTTACAATGACAACTTTTCTTAATTACTTGTAATCGTTTGTGGTAAGTACTTATCTCCAATGACATCATCGTGTTAAAGTAATGACTTACAATGCTTTTGTGTAAGTAAATTTTACCATTTTAACAACTACATGGCAATTAAAGTTTTTACTGGGTTACTGTTTTAAAACACTTTTTAAAAGCAAGTCTTCATTTTAAAGTTTTTTTCTGATCGTAAACAATGTTTAGTTTAAATTATATTAAATTAAATTATTTCCATTTAAAATATATTTGTACACTTATATACAAGGGTATATACAAAATGCATATACATTCATATTCCTAGTATATGTGTACATAAGGGTTTCCCGTGGATGCCGGTTTTTTTAGAAATACCTCTCAAATGAGGAGTATTAATATACTGAACAAACTACTTGTTAATTCAACTTACATATATAAAAAATTACTATCTGACATGTACCAGTGCCGTGTGAATGCGGCTCTCTTTTGAGAAATTTAAAAAAATATAAATTCTTTATTTTTCGACTTCAGAACATTGGTACGCATCGATTAAGAGATATTCCTAAATGAGAGTTTTAAAAAGGCTGTTCCTCGGAACAGTCTAATATACATACACGCATAACTGTAAAAATTATGTTCATTTTCAAAATTAACGGAAATAGGAAACTATCGACATCGATTAGAGTAAATTACGGCACATTATTTAGTTTATAAATTGCACATTTTAAATAGCCATATCCATGAAAATCGACTACCAGTGTAGATTACCGGTATAATGTTTAACATTTTAAGTATATATGTATAAATGTAATAATTGAAAAAATTTCCTTTTCCAACGAAATAGATAAAATGTCAAAAATGATGCATTCTATATAAGTAGTTATTGTAGTATTGGTAATCTTCTTATGGATGATTTTTATTAAAAATACACTGTATATGTACATTCAAGCTAAATACAAGCAATTAAAATTATACGTGCACATAGTTTCGAGTTTAACATTTACTTATGAGTTTACATACTTATGTATATATATGCATGTATATAGTCTACATGCGTCATGAATATGTATGTATAATGTAAATTATTTTTATGTAAAAAGCTGCACAAGTATAATGTAAATATATTTAATGTATAAAATTCAATGCAGTTGTTTTTGTTAAATATATTCGCGTTGTTAGTATATTATAAGTTTATGTAGCTTGAAGTACTTTTTTTTTGGCTATAAGTACCTACATATGTTCATATATACTACATATATACTATACATATATACTATTAGCATAAGTACTATATTACGAATTCGTACCATTATATCGTATAGTATAGAAGCGGTACGATACAAGCTAATAATTGTAACATGCTAAATGCAATAAAGACATAATCATCAGGCAGACTGGAGGTCAAAATTGTAATTGAGTCCAATATATAAAATTCCCATTAATGTACAAAAAAAAGAATTTTTATGAATAAATTACCTAGTCCATTTCCCACCAAAATATGTACATATTTTAATAGTATGTAATAATATTTGTTATAAATTGTAATAAGTTAAAATGCTCTTAAGTTATATTATCATCATAAATTTTTTATCTAATTTAGGGTTACGTATCGGTCTGATATGACCACCTTACTTTATTTATATTTTTTATTTGTATGTTTTGTGGGTTTAAGGAAGGCCGATTTGTATGCCTTAAATATTATTTTTTTTTTTATAAAATATTGGTGTAAGTGATATAAATTTCATCAGCAAAAGACATTATTTAGAACTCATAAATTTTAAATGGATATATTCTTCAATATTATTGGAATACTTTTACTGGACACTGGTACACGTTCAATATATATTGATCAATTTGAATCATGACCCATTTCAATGGGTTGGTGAAAACCTCGGGTATGCTACACATTCATTATTTATAACGTCAGTATTTGCAATATTTTATGGTATACGTATCGTCGGATGATTAAATGAATCCGACCTAATACAAATTTAGAACAAGGAAATTTTCTTTTATATTTTTAAACAACTTTTAATCAACTTTTTCATTTTTATTAATTTTAGTTTAGTTTATTAATTTTTTCAAATTTTACAAAAAATAAATAGAAATATTTACAAGTTTGAATTGCGAATTGCTCATTACACGGTGATGGATTTGAATTCAAGAACTAGAAGAAAATATTTGTTCATTGAAGTATTTAAAATAGAGTCTCTTCCCATTTGTCATTTAACAATTATTTTGAATTTGTATATATTACAATGCATAGCAATCACATGTTAATGACTATGTATGTACATATGTCCTACTGCAGTTCAATACTAATTAATTTTTTAATAATCAATTAAAATGTGGAAAACTGTAAAATAACTAGTATATTTATTTAATGGCAAAAATATTTGTTCATTGAAGTATTTAATGTAGAGTGTCTTCCCATTTGTCATTCAAAAATTATTTTAAATTTGTGTATATTACAACGCATGGCAAGTACATGTTAATGACTATGTACGTGTGTGCCACTGCAGTTCAATACTAATTAATTTTTTAATAATCAATTAAAATGTGGAAAACTGTAAAATAACTAGTATGTTTATTTTATGGCGAAAAGTTTTATGTTTTAACAACACTTTAGCTTTTAAAATGTCATCGCGTTACTACGTGTTTAATATTTAAAAAATTAATTGTTTGCATACAGTAGCTGTTATTTCAATTAAAAAATTACATTAGGAAGAATGTTTTAAAAATTTAAATAAATTTAAAACTATTGAATTATTGAAGTATTGCAAGCAGCGAAATTTTTTTGATGGTTTACTAAGAAAATTTTTAAAATAATTCTAAAAATATTTTGAACAAAGAGTTGACATTCGAAAATAATCGACCTATTCTGTATTTGCCCCGTTTTGTATCCAAAATTAAACAATATATATTCTCCCAGATTAAGGTCTTTGTTCCAAGTTTCAAGAAAATCAGTTAGACAGTATTTGTCGTGATTAACAGATAAATAAATAAATGTACAAATTTCAATTATGATTTCTAATCTTAAAAAAAGAAACGTTGCAAAAACAGCCAACCTGTGCCACTGCTACAATTTAGTAAAACGTTAAAAAAAACAATAAAAGTTCAAACTTAAACATCCATCAAATAACAAAAGTTTCGTACACGATTCATTCTATCTTCATTTCTATTTAATTTTCGCACGTATTTTCAACTTAAGAAAAGTGTAAATTAAAACCCATGAAACTTAAGTTTTTCATTTCCTTCCTTAACCTAAATTTATTTTTACAAAAAAAAAAAAAAAAACTATTTACAATTTCTTCTTTCTTCATTTTCTATGGCTTTGCAATATGAAATCTAGAAATAAATTTTATATATTATTTTCTTACCAGCAAAACTATCAGCAAGTGTTTGCCGTTTTAATGGAATTTAGCCTAAATACCAAAGAAATTACATGTAATTGTATTATACCACAATAAAGTTATACGTAAATAATTTTATTTAAATAGAAAATAATAGATTTACAAATGAAAATGTAGAAAAATAATGAAAAATTTCTTTGTGTTAAAAAAACATAAATTGCTTATGACATGAAAATAAATATAACAACAATAAATAAATTTGTTGCATGTCCTTTTTGTCCTTTCCTTGTTATTCATTTTATTGTTTATTTATTTATGGGATTGTTCGTTTGTGTGTGTATGAGCTTTTGTTGCAAATAATAATCATGCAATGGTATGCATATTGCATTTCCTTAGATTTTGTTTAAAATTTGAGACGAATGATTTTTGGTTTATACTTAGGCAGAGGTATTTCTTGCATTTGATTTAGGTTATCATTGATATAATATACAGAAGTATTAAATTTCAACAAAGGCACACTAGTTAAAAAGAAATATTTAATTTCATATGTGCATTTAATTATACAAGTTAAACATTTTAAAAATAGGTTTAATACAATATTTTTAAGAATCTCATGAATATCTCTTGCGTATTAATGTATTGAACACGAAAGAAAATAAAAGAAAATATTTTTTATAGGGGACTCAGTTCCCTACTAGTGATAGAACTCAATAAATATTGAAAGCAAGTTGTAAAGTATAGTCGTACATGGCCGCCATATAAAACCCTACACCATGATTATATTTTTAAAATTTTTATTTTTCATAAAGAAACTTTTATGTTGAATTGATAAAAAAAACAAAATTTTGTAAATTAGACATTATATATGTTAAATATGGGCCGATCCTCAGTAAATTTGGGAAAAGGATATATTTTTAAACAACAGTTAGTTTTGTTGAGTTTCATTGCGATACAAATGGTTACAAGTCAATTTTAGTCGTTTAAGGCATTTTTTAAAGGATGTTTTTATGGGGGCTAGGATCAAATAAGGGCCGATCATTACGAAAATCTGCAGTGTCATTTATACTTATATAAAACTTATTTGTGCCAATTTGAGGTAATTATGGCCAAATCGAGAGGTACGGTTGTATGGGGGCTAGGTAAAATAATGGAGCGATTTCAACCATTTTCAATAGACTTCATCTCTATGCCAAAAAACATGCTTGGTCATCAAATTATCTTGAAAATTTCGGCCTGTACCTTGCGCACAAGGTTTACATGAACAGCCAGCCAGCAGGACAGACGGATGGATATGTCTTAATCGGTATACCTTGAGGTGGGTATTGGACCAGCATCAGCACAACTCCCCACTATAGTGGTGTAGGGCATAAAAATATATATTTAAAATTTTTGAAACAGCTCTTCAGTTCCGTAATTTTTAGTAGATTATGCCAAATACAATTTCGTGAAAGTATTTATACCCTACAGCACTATATTAAGGGGGTATTATTCGTTAAGCGTGGGTACCATCTACTCTATCATAATGGGATGCACTGATATAATTTCTACTTTTTATATCTGTTCATATCGGACATCACCAATTATATTCTCGTATTTGTTTTAAAAATATAAACGATTAGAGTGATAAACATACTAAAAACACCACAAAATTATCTCATCACGATATTTCACTAAAACCACGAAACAACGTCCAAAGCAAACTTTGAAATTTATTACAAGAATAGGGAGAATAACAGCTAGTTTCCTTTAATAATTATTGTAGTTAACATTCTTAACCCTCTTACTACTAATTCAGGTCAAATTAACATATTACCAACATAAGCTCAACCTCATAACTGGATACAACCGTTAACCTGTGGCATTTTCTTAAAAAACACAAACAACGACAATGAAACGATGAAATATACTCAAGTTAACAAGTCGCAAACAAACACTCATACAAATACAGGTAGAAACTTTGATTACCCATACGCTTTCATACAATTACTTCCTGTATTCATACCCTCCACCAATAACTCCATTTTGAACTCTTTATAGATACATATGTATATACATATCTTTTACATTGTATGTGTGTTTCACTAGGTTCTTTAACAAACAAAAAGCCAAAGGATCCTTTTATCATCGAAACAACAACCAACAACTTCGACAAGGAAAACGAAATAGCAGAAACATTTTTAACACACGTGAGTGTCGCTACATCACGTGTTTTACACTCATAAATAATACGTCAAGTTATGAGCATTTAACATATTTTGCGTTGCATGAAAGCATTGATGCGTTGTCAAACTGCTACTTTACGGTACATTCGAGTATTGTTAATACACATACTCTTGCAAACGCACATACATATATGTACAAGTACACTTACGACACAAGTGAAGTCCCTTAGTCAGCGAGTGAATGGCATAAGTAAATTTTTGCAACAAACAAAGTCCATTGTTATGATGATGATGATGTCGATGGTTCCCCTCTATTTGACTGGGCGGTTGGGCGTTTGTTGACATTTTGTAGTTGTTTTTTTATCCGTTGTATCAAACAAAAGAAATTATATACATTATGTATGTATAAACATACAAACTTAAACAAAAAAGGAGGTTTTATGAACACGCTTGTTTGCAACACACTCCTTGTCTGAATATATATTTTTTATGAAAGCAGCCTTTAAAGTACATGTTATATACATTAACAAATACATACATTAAATTTTAAATAAAATTTTCGATAATTTTTAGATAACACTTTTTTATACCATTTAACTTTGTGAGAAAGGTATATACTTAACTAACATATACATACTAAAGTTGGAACTAACTAACTAAATATTAAATTTTATATGAACAAAATAATTATTAAAGAAAGTTAATATGATTTTCCGAAAATGGAATAATATAAGAATATGTCAAAGTTGGAATCCACACAAACCATGAATATCTTTTCACACTACCCTCGTATATTAATAACACCAATGATTGTCTTTTTGCTGTAACCAATCATTTGGAAAGAGTTTTGTTTGTGTTGTCTTTTTAGCATGTCGTTGGGTCATAAGCTTTGTATACAAATATCTAGACGATAAAAAATACCAGAAATATGAATTTGATATCAACAGGACTTATGCAAACAATTTTTGAGCATTTCTTTTATGTATTCTTTTTAGTAGAACAATTTTTAGTAGGAGCAATTGTTCAATTCACAATCGATGTTGTAGCGTTGTATGTCAGCAGCTGCTACAATAGTCATAACAATGGTGTTGGTATTTTCTATGCAAAAGCTCTATACAACTCATATGACAATTTTTCATATGTTTTTCGAATGTTGTAAGAAATATTAGTGTTGCCAATTGTTTATTTCAATATATAAACAAAAATTCAAACGATTTTAGCATTAAAAACGATAAAGTGGTAACACTGAAATCAAAAACAAAAAGCTGTTTACAAAAAGAAAAAAACTAAAATTTTATTAAAAACATTTTATTTATTAGTTTAAAATGTGGAATAAAGAAAATAAAAGAATTGAAAATTCAAAGAAATTAATTTGGTTTATTTCGCATGATTAATTAATTTAATATTTTTTGATTTTTTATCTTTTGACATTGTTTTGGTTGTTTTTTTCATTGAGAACATTAACTTATGACTTGCTGCAAAGATCTGTTCACAATCACCCTTACTACATTTTAGTAGGTACAATATACAACTTGATTGTGAATTGAACAAATGTTTATTTTTTTTTTAAATTGCACTTATATGATTGATATATTCTGAGCACTATAGGTTTAACTTTTTATAATTTTCCAAATTTTAAACAGATCTATCTAATATTGATTAACTATTTTTTAAATCGAACAGTTTTTATATAAATACAGAATCTTATAATTAACACATTATCTAGCTTTAAAAAAATAACGCAAATATTTTTTTTAGAAAAAATCAACAAACATGTTTTAATCTTTATTTTTTTCAATTTTTGTAAAAATTTATGAGAATAAAAATATATATGAAAATGATATAATAAATTTTGGCATATTTTATGTAAATAATTCTTTATATATAGTACTAAATTAATTGTGCATAAAAAAGGAAAGAAAATTATGAAGGTAGAAAGTCATGAAAATAACAAAAATATATTTAAAACTTTAACAAACTACTAACAATAAAATAATGGGGAAAATTAAAGGCATATAATAAAGTTATTTATGTTATATGAAAATTAAAAGAAAAAGTTTTTTTTTAACAATAAACAAAAGTATTATAGCGTTTTAATAGAATATATATAAAAAATCATAAATAAATTGTTCATGATCATAAAGTGCTTATAGTTGAATTTGAGTTGTTGAGTTGATTGGATTGAAGGTTGTTCAGATGGTTGGTTTGGTTTCATTTTATGTATTTTCATGATGTTTTATTAAATTTTGTTGTTCTTTCCTTCGAAGGCAAGACATTTGTTTGTGACAAACAAACCGTTGACAATATTGGATTTATTTTTTTGTATTTTATTATATGTATATATTTTTGGTAGCTTCTTTTACATTTTAAACATCATTGTCCTCGATACGTTCATTGTCTTCATAAACTTGCTTACGTACATCCTCATAGGAAGGTATACCCTGGGTTATTTCATAAAATGATGATAAAAAGAAAATTTTCGAAAATTATATTAAAATGAAATTGTACTTTTTAAAGAGCAGACAAAGTATTTAGTTATTATAATAATGTATTTTTTTTAATGTAATGGCATGCAATATTTATGAAATTTTTCTTTTTTTTATTTTAGGTAAAAATTATTTTTTTTTAACATTTTTTAAATCTTGCAAGTTTGAAACTGTAAAGTTTTGCACTTCCAGCATGCTTGTTAATAAATTGTTAATTACAAAAAAATCGGTTTGAAATAAAGTTTATTTTATGTACTTACCTGAATCTGAGCATGATTTTGATTTAGTGTTTGAAATATGCATAATTACATCAAAAATAACATAAAGAATAATAGTTGTAAAAAATTATATATTCAGTTACTAGATACATAATATATTTTTTAATTCTTATTTAGTTTAACAGTACTAATTTCGTCGCCCTGACAATCGTGCAAAAATGTTCAGTATTTATTGTTGCTAAAACTGTAAATAAAACCGAAGATCGATTATTCCTCTACTTATCGTTTTATTGAAAGTCGATCACCTTATCGCTATATAATTTTAAGTTTTAAAGATTTTGGAAATATTGAATTGAATATGTAGATAGGTAGGTAAAAAGAAATATGTATAGAAATTGCTTAGAAATTAAAATATTTAAGAAGTTAGTCTTAACCCTCTTAACTCAATATCTACAAATTTAACATTTTCTGTAAATTCGAAGAGCAGCACAAATTTAAAAATTACTTATTATCAAAATTTGAACTATACTTCGAAATTTGACTATACGTCATCGTTAATCTAGTGTCGGTGATCGATTGTAGACCAATAAATTATGCTCATTCCCCAATATTCGTTCCGAAAAATTCGTCGTTCTTTTTATACTATAAATACATTATAGTATGTAGAGCTATTAAGTTCAACAAGCTATTTCGGCTACACGAGAACTTCATAAAAATTCAATTACAAATTTTTAAAACTAATAGAGCAAATTAAATAAAAGTGTATAAAAGACAAAACAATTTGTTCTATTAATTACTGCTACTAATTAAAATAAAAATTAATACCACTAATTAGTTTACTAACAAGGTTATGAACAAATATTTATTTATAATATTAGTCACAGATAAAAACAAAAAATTAACAAAAAATACAATGAAAAATGAATTAAATTAATTAATGAAATTATTACTACATTATAAATTTAGAATAGTGATAGAGAAATTATTTTAAGAAACAAAATTAAACACAAAAACAAAAATTGTATCGCATAATAAAAGAGCTACTAGAATAGATACATGGAATTAGTTAAGAATTTTTTACTAACCTGCCAGTAACCTTCTTCCCAAGAGGGGAACATGCGTTTGAAAACGCGAGGTTCATGATCTTGCGAAATGCGAATAACACTGACAGTGTCAATGGTACGATCAGTGGGTTCGGATTTAATGTATTTCTGTAAAGAAAATTTAAATGATTGTGTTATTATCAAATGAATCATGAAATCCATTTTAAGCTACCTTAGCCATATCCAAAATTTTTCCATTTTCATCAGCGGTGGCGCCGGAACCGACCCACATATAAATTTCATCGCCTGCATCCATAAGCATAACATCATCCATATCCAAATCAGCTTGTTCAAAGTGATTGACCTCTTCAACTTTAATGCGATTTCCCACTAAACGGCAGTGGAAGAGACGTGGTTCCAAAAGAGGGGCACCCTTTTCGGACATGCTACGATCATAGATACCTTCACCATTCAAATCCTCCCAGAAATCATCGGGTTCGGCACCCTCCTCGATAATTTCAGCCTCAACATCGGGCCAATATTGACCAAAACGTTCTAAACCCAAGCTCTTTTCAAATTCAGAAGCGCCCTGTTAACAAAATAAAATACAAAATATATGTAATATAAGTAATTTTACATACTTTCTCTTTTCAGCAGAGTTCTTACCAAACCAATCCAAATGTAAACCTTATTATCGCGGTTTGTTACCAAAGCGAATACATCAGAAGAAGACAATGACGAGGAATCAGCCTTAACCTCATAAGCATGGACGTTAGAGGCATCAGTACCACGAATATGGAACAATTGAGGTTCGGTGGGAGTGGAGGTGTACAAAGTCATTAATTTACCCTTGAACATTTTAAGAAAATGTCTAGGTTCATAATTCTGGACGGTGCGAATCAAAATAGCATTTTGTTCCAAAGCCAAAGCCATGGCATCCTCAAAAGCGCGTTCACGGGCATCATGACTAGCCTTAACACCCTCCCAGACATAAATCAAAGAACCAGTATCACCATGTTTTGATTCGAACTTATAGGTAATGACATAAGCCGAATAACCCAATAATGGCATGTTTTCATCAAATTCCAAAGTATTGCGTGTCACTTCATTACTGCCAGAGCTAGTGTAGTATTGGGTGATTTCCTCAATTGTATTTTCACCATTGTCGGGCATAAAACCAATAGCACGGCCACCACGTTCTTTAAGGTTTTTCAAAACTGAATCAACATCATCAACTTCGAACTCAGAATCGTCGGTATCGTAACCCAAAGCCGAACGTACGAGACGAGTATGTGACATACCAGCATCGCGCCAAGTGGCAAAGTATTGCTTGAAGGGAGCCGATTCTGCACTTTCGACAATACGATGGATTTGCGTCCAGGCGGGATATTTTTTAGTACGTAAGAACTCTTGAGCTTTAGACATAGAATCGGCCTTTTCTTTGGGTGTAGAACCACGACCCACCCAAACATAAATACCAGAACCGGTATCCAAAATGAAACAATCGCGGGTATCCAACATTTCTTGACGTAAAGGTTTCTGGGCAATGGCTTCAATTTTAAGTTTGCCAGAACTGTCAGTAACTTTGTATAAAGTAACCGAATTAGCGTCAGCAGTTTCAAAGGCAGCATCCTCTTCAGCTGCAGATTCCTCGGGTACTTGGCTGGGTGAACCAGAGCCCAAAACATTAAAGAAGTTTTGTTTATCCATATCGGTGCTGAATTCATCTGTTTATTGTTATGAAAACAATTTTATGAAAAGTGAAATAAAAAAATAGGAAAGGGTAATGGAACTGGACCGATCTTACACCAATTGTGACTAACTATATTTATTAATAAAATACTAATTTTCCCAAAAATAGCATTATATAGGGGTAAAAGTTAAATATAGTCTGATTCTATATGAATTCAATTTATTAATGCAGAGGTTGATCGTAAGTTAATTATGGACGTTGAAAGCAATTTTTAAAAAAACTTTCGAGGGTGAAGTTGTTAGGGGCCTATATAAAATTATTGACCGATTTCAACAATTTTCAATATGCGTCATCGCGAAAGGTCTTGAAAAATGGACGGATAATAATATATTTTAAGATGTAGAGCCGATATTTCTATGTGTTACATCAGATCAAACTCAACATACCCTCCCCAGTAAAGTCGTGTAGGGTATAAAAAGTAGGTCTTATTAAATATTTAATCTTTGTTTGTTTAACAATATGTCCCACTTATTTTTCCACTCTCAACTTACCAATTATTTGCACTCTAGCTCTGCCATTATGATCTTGATCTCTGATTTGATTTGCTGCACTGATGGCTTTTAATTTTTCCACACGTTTTGCTTGGGCACCCACATAAACGTAAATCTCATTACCAGCATCCAATATGAAACAATCACCCTTGTTCATCGATGAAACCGACAAGTTAACTTGGCGTACACGTACATTACGTTTACCCTTTACTTGGAAGAGACGTTTTTCGCCCTGGGCATTGGTTTCGACATGTTTAAAGCCAGTACCCACACCACCCTGCTCATAACGTACACCTGAAGTTGGAGAATGGGAAAGATATATAAGTATATTATTATTTGAATGTGACGGTTTAAGAAACATGTGCGTGTGTGTTAATGATAATAAATGACAAGCTTGGTATACAAGTGAGATTTTTAATATTATTTGCGAAAAAATTTTTAAAAAGGATTTTAATAACTTAATTACTACACGAACGTGTCTTATATGATTCGCAAGTTTGTCATCACGTACAAAGAGAGGTGTATAAACCTTAGTATATGTTCATTAAGGTAGAGCTTATTATCTGTTTAAAATATTAAATTTCGACCCAAAGCATATTTTATACAGTTCTAAACTTTACTGCTGTAGAATTTGTATGAAGCTAATAGTTTTTTTTTACATTTATTATTGTTGTCAAAATATGACACTTTAATACTTTAATAATTTTTATTATAATAATTTTTATTTAAATCTTTTTTAAATCTACATAGAATTTATAAATTCTACACTTTCTTTTAAATTGCTATTATAAATTTATAAACTAGTTGCAATTCTCATTTAAAAAAAAACAATTCTCATTCATATAAACATTAGAGTGGTTCAAAAAAAATATATTGAAATTTTAAAACAAAGTTTACAGTTTCAAAATTCTGATTAAAAAAATAATCGTTATAATTTTCTTTGATATTTGTTTTATATTGTTATTTTTCCCACAAAGATCTCCTAATCATCAAGATAAACCATTAAAAATCCCCAAAAAAATAACTTGGAAAAAGCACAACTATTAACCACAATAACTCCTTTAAAACAAACTTAGTCAAACATACTTTACTTCAAGCTCAACGACTTACAGTTAAAAGAAACCCCCATAAAAAAACCCACACAAAACTAATAACCAAAAAAAAAATAGGAATATAGTTACAACCTTATTACCCCCCGAAATGAATGGAAAAGTTTTAAATTTTTACCACTACAATATTAAGAATAACAACAAGAGTTGCCATGTTATAACAACAAAAGCAAAAATAAGCAACCACAGGTGTATATTTCAAATAAAGTAAAGGAAACTCTCATGTATTCTAAAATTGTTTTCTTAACACTTCTACTAAGGATCAAAAGAGTGGTAACTAATAAGTAACCATAATGCAAACACTAACTGGAAGTGTGTCAGTTGCCGTGGCAGATGCATAAATAAACATAGTTTTAAGTAACTTCTTACCATTTTTAAAGTAGCTTAAAAACAATTGCGATTCATGATCCTGAACTTCACGATGTTGTACTGGACCGCCATTAAGTAGGTCATCAAGTTGTACGGTTAAAATGGCGGCAGCACCAGCTTCATCAACGGATGTTTCTGAGCCCAACCAAAAGTGCACATCCCAAGAGAGTTTTTTGTCTTTACCTTCGATAGTCTAAAAAAAATAGAACAACAAAAGAAATTAAAATGCTTGATATAAAACAATGAATAAGTATTTTTTATACAAAACTTAAACAAATATAAATACATATATCTATGCATGAATGCCTGAAAGTACGTTCATACAGTACAATGAAAATTACGTGAAAATAAAGATGTTTTTACTCATACTACATTTGTTTAGGTATGTTGTATTGTTTAATTTTTTGCTGAATTTTCTTTATTTTTTTGGTAAACATAATAGTAAAAGGTGTACTGGGATTTAAAAAAAATAAGTATGAATGCATAGTAGGGCATGACTGGCCAACTGATACCCTACACCATATTTTTAATAATAAATCATTTAATATGTTTTTTACATTATTTACGGAATATTTTTTTAACAGAGGTCTTATATAGGAATAAGAGTATATATGGGCCTATCCTTATAAATTTCAGTAGAAGGGTTTAAAGTTATTTATTCAGAATTGCACCGATTTTAAACATTTTCAATAGGCCTTGTCCTTGGAGAGACAAATTATCTTGAAAATTGTAACCTATACCGAGCGCACAAGCTTTTCAAATTGCTGTGTGTCTATGTAAATACATACGGACGGACGAGCAAACAAAAAACTGTCGGATATAGCTTCTATAAAAAATCTTTCGTTTTTTTCCTATAGAATTTGTATTTCTAAAATTTTCCTTTCATAAAAAATTTTTTCTTTTCCTATAGAATTTGTAATTCTAACAAAAAATCTCTTTCCTAAAAAAATCCAAAAATATTTTTTTATTCAAAAATTTACCTTTTTAGTAAATTTTGAATGTTTTTCTCCTACAGAAAAATTTCCTTTTTTATAGAACCAACTTTTCTTATCCTTTAAAAAAATCGAAATTTACTTTTCTCACAAAAAAAATTTCAAAAAATTTTTATTTATAGAAAAAAAAAACGAAAATTTATATTTTTTCAAAAATTTTCCTTTTTTTTAGTAAAATTTAAATGTTTTTCTCTTACAGGAAAATTTCCTTTTTTATAGAACCAACTTTTCTTATCCTTTAAAAAAATGGAAATTTACTTTTCTTACAAAAAAATTTTCAAAAAATTTTTATTTATAAGAAAAAACAAAAATTTATATTCCTGTAAAAATTCTTAACTTTCTATAGAAAATTTTTGTAAATGTATCACTCTAAAAAAGAAAACTTTTAAATTTATAAGGAATTTGAGATTTTCTCTAGAAAATATTTTTACAAAGATTTATGTATATTTATCGAAATACTTGGAAATTTCTCCATAATAATAATAAAACAAAATTTCTAAATTATTTGCGCAAAAGGAAAATGATTTACATTTTGATAAATCCTGTATTCTACAATTTGCAAATAACAATTTAAAACTTAAAGTTGTTTTTTGTTTTATCTTTCTTTTTAAAGAATTGTTAATTTTTAAATACTCAATATGTCCTTTGTTTTTCAACTGACACTTAACTCTCTTACTTTACTAGGTTGTCAGGAAAATATTACCTTGAAAAAGTGTAAATAAAAGCAAAGTGTTTCAACAAATAGCACCCAGCATTCCTATATAATTTCTTAAGTAAACATTTTATAAGGTGAAAACTTTGCCCTTACTTTTATAGTACTACTCTACTTTCAAAATCTTAACACAAAGAGTAGGGGTAAAGCGTGCATAAAATGAGCCAACATGCCACTACTTATATGCCACACATTTCAATGTTTTTACGATGCTTTTTGTTTCTAGTAAGTTGTATGTTAACTGTGTGTGTAAGTACATAGTGCTGTTTTTTGCCGCATAATGTTTTGTTGAGCTTTACATTTTAACTTCTCTATGGTGCAATTAACTCAATCTTTAATGAGTTTTCTATATAAAATAAAAATCGTTTCATTCTTTTTAGTTTTTCATACTTTTCGTTACTTTTTTTAGCAAAGAAAAACTATTTTTATGTATTCACGTTCATACTATATACATAAATATAAAAATTTATAGGTTTAAAACAACTTCACGTTTACTTTCAGTTTAAGTATATGAGTTAAATGCGGTGAAATATTTGTACATAGAAATAACAGCAAATTCAATTTATTAATGAAAACTTTAAAATTTCTAAGTAAACATTTTGTTAATATAATTTAAAAATCATTGGAATCAAACTTTTCTTTTAAATTACTAATAACAATATTTTGAATTCTTCAAAACGTTCTATTTTTAAAGCGTAATGAAAAAACTGCATTAAAAAAGTTTTACCAGCATACTGTAAATATTTACTATTACTTATTGCTACCACTGTACCTAGCAACACAAATTCAAATTCCTTTAAAAACTAAAACTTATAAGAGAAGAGTTTAAAGTACATTATGCAAAATTCTACATTATAGTAGAACACAAAAAGCTACGAAAGAAAAAGTTTATAATAAGTAATGCAGTTATCTTAGATTTTAGTTCAAATCAATATTTACTTACATTCAAAACAATAAAAGAGTCTCCGGTGAAAAATTTACCATAGTTATTTTTGGGATATGCCACAGGTTCGAAATTCTGAAAATAAAAAATAGAACAAATAAAAATCAATTAAATTACACAATGTTTGCTTAGAATTTAAAAAAATACATAATAATTTACAGAATAATATTAATTCGCATATAAACAAATTTTTTATGTATTTACACATTGGAAATTTCTTTGATTTTAAATATGTACATGTGTTCAACAGATGTTTTCTGAGTACATTTTTGTTCAGTAGCCCAATAAACATTTTGGTTTGAACACAAATTACACTTTTCTCAAGTGACAAAGATAAAAGTATTATATATAAATATATAATATATTAAAAAAATGTTGCCGCCATTTTGAAAACTTTTTTTACAATTTTCTAATTATACCCTACACCACTATAGTGGGGAGGGTATTATACGTTTGTGCTGATGTTTGTAACATACAAAAATATTGGTCCAATACCCACTTTAAAGTATACCGATCGATTCAGAATCATTTTTTGAGTCGATTAAGACATGTCCGTCCGTCCGTCCGTCTGTCCGGCTGGCTGGCTGGCTGGCTGTCCATGTAAACCTTGTGCGCAAGATACAGGCCGCAATTTTCAAGATAATTTGATGAAATTTGGACCAAGCATGTTTTTTGGCACAAGGACGAAGCCTATTGAAAATGGTTGAAATCGGTCCATTTTTTACCTAGCCCCCATACAACCGTACCTCCCGATTTGCACTTTTTATGCTATAATTACGTCAAATATTCTGCTATCTCTCTAAAAATTGGCACAAATAAGTTTTATATAAGTATAAATGATACTGCAGATTTTCGTAAGGATCGGCCTATATTTGACCCTAGCCCCCATACAAACCCCCCTTCAAAAAATGACTTAAACGTCTAAAATTGGCTTGTAACCATTTGTATCGCAATGAAACTCAACAAAACTAACTGTTATTTAGAAATATATCCTTTTCCCAAATTTACCGAGGATCGGCCCATATTTGACCTATATAAAGCCTCATTTAGAAATTTTAGTTTTTTTATCAATAAATGGCTTAAATATTTTGGAATTATGGTAATATTCAACATAAAAGTTTCTTTACAAAAAATAAAAATTTAATAAAAGTAAAAATTGTAAAAATATACTCATGGTGTAGGGTATCATATGGTCGGCCATGCCCGACTATACTTTCCTACTTGTTTTTAATATCTTGTTATATTGTTATAAGACTTTAAAATTAATAAAATTTTTACGAACGACTTTGTGTTTGTTGGGTTCTCGACTAGACTATTATAAATATAATAATTCAGTTCACATGCGTGTACATTAAAAAAAATATAACAAATTTTGAGCCTATTAAATCAGCCATTTGTGTAATAAACTTGTACAAATTTGTCAAATTTAAAAAAATTATAAAAACAAGATTATTATTAAAATTTTTTACATATGTTTAATATAAGAAAGAAAGAGGTAATGTAAAACTTATACATATATGTATGTACAGTGTATTTTAAATTATATATTTTTAAAGGAATATTATTTTCTATTGATTTTTATTATTATTTTTGTTATTCCGTAATATCCTTATTAAATTCTAAGACTATCTAGACATGTCTGTCTGTTGACAAATAAAGTTTGTTAACATTTTTTTCAACAATAACAAATCAATAATAGAACAATTACGACATACAACAATACAACTAATTATAAATTTGACAAATTATCTCTGTAATTCCATTTGTAACACATAGAAATATTTGTCTAATTAGATTCTAAGACGATCTAGGAAACAAACTAAATCATTCTCCGAAACTAGTTCGGATTGGACAATAATTGGTCATAGCTGATAAAAATAGATTTTTATACCCTACACCACTATAGTGGAGAGGGCATTATACGTTTGTGCTGATGTTTGTAACATACAAAAATATTGGTCCAATACCCACCTTAAAGTATACCGATCGATTCAGAATCATTTTTTGAGTCGATTAAGACATCTCCGTCCGTCTGTCCGGCTGGCTGTCCATGTAAACCTTGTGCGCAAGGTACAGGCCACAATTTTTAAGATAATTTGACGAAATTTGGACCAAGCATGTTTTTTGGGACGAAGCGTTTTGAAAATGGTTGAAATCGGTTCATTATTTCACCTAACCCCCATACAACCGTACCTCCCGATTTGAACTTTTTATGCCATAATTACGTCAAATATTCTATTATCTCTCTAAAAATTGGCACAAATAAGTTTTATATAAGTATAAATGACACTGCAGATTTTCATAAGGATCGGCCCTTATTTGACCCCATACAAACCCCCCTTCAAAAAATGTCTTAAACGTCTAAAATTGACTTGTAACTATTTGTATCGCAATGAAACTCAACAAAACTAACTGCTATTTAAAAAAATATCCTTTTCCCAAATTTACCGAGTATCGGCCCATATTTGACGTATATAAAGCCTCATTTAGAAATTTATTTTTTTATCAATAAATTGCTAAAATATTTTGGAATTATTGTAATATTCAACATAAAAGTTTCTTTATAAAAAGTAAGTTTTAAAAATATACTGATGGTGTAGGATATTATATGGTCGGCCATGCCCGACTATACTTTCCTACTTGTTTTTCTATAAAAATTCCTTTCTACCTCACTGTGCAGCCATATACATATAACATTTTAACCAACTATTTGTCAAACCTGACAGATATAAGAATAAATAAAACAAAAACTTTTAAAATTAAATTGATTTACAATATTGTTGAAAATTTTCACTTTGAAAATCTCTTAATCTTCACGTTACACATGTTATTAAATTTAACGTTAAGATAAATTAATTATACTGATTAATCATTCATTGAAACTTTTATCATCTTAATCTAAAACTCATTTTAGATAGTAAATGAAAAAAAAATATTTAATTTTCTTATAAATCTTAAAAAATAATAATAAAACAAATTCTAATGCACGCTATTTAAACAAAACGAAGAAAAAAGTATTATTAACTTTAAATGCAAAAAATCGCACACACAGAGATTTGCAAATTTAAATTAAAAACAAATTTGTGTGCAAAGTAAATATGTGAACAAATAAAAAATATATAATTAAAAAAATAACACTTTTATGTTTAACGCCACAAACGAAAATTAATACGAATTATTATTTTTTCTTTATTTTTTCATATATACTTTTGTGTGTATGTTTCCGTTTTTATGTTTTTTTTTTTTTTGCGTGGCATGCAATTATGTGCAAATTTTTTATTTATTTTTTCTTCTTTAATTTTAATCATATTTAAAATAAATAAACACTATTTTATTTTCATTTCATGCTTAAATAAATGGCTTATAAACATTATACATCAACTGAGAATGGTTTAAAAATAACAATATTATTAATATGATTTACATTAAATAAACGAATATCTACTGGTTAAGATTTATCTTTTTATTTCATCAGTAACAGCATCATCATATATGTATTGTAGATGCTCAATTGCCGCTACTAAATGTTACGATGATGAAATTATGATAAAATCCAGTTTCTACTACAACTGTAACAGTAGTAAATAACATAATTATATACCCTACACCACTATAGTGGGGAGGGTATTATGAATTCGCATTGATATTTGTAACACCTAAAATTATTAGTACCGTCTGTCTGTCTTTGTATACATGTAAAGCTTGTGTGTACACCACAAATAATTTCAGGATAATTTGATGAAATTTTTAACATTCTCTTCATTTGACCCACAGATTAAATGGTTAAAATCGGTTCATTTTTTTCTCCTAGCTCCCATAAAACCTTTCCCCAAATAAAACTCATGAACTCATAATTATGTTATGTGTTCTAGTATGTATGTCAAAAAAAAATCGACAAAACTTAATTTTTCAAAAGTCTAAATGACACTGCCGATTTTTGTAATTATCAATAGGAATAAAGTATTAAGTTCATACTGGAAAGATGTCGGAATTTTTTAAAATCTTATATGGAGTTGGTTATTGTAAAAATTTAAGAGGTAACATTTTGGGTGAGCATTTTACGTTAATCATAAGATACTTTCTAAATAATATATGATCGATTTTGCTGTTTTCAAGCCAAAAAAATTATTTCAACAAACATGCGCACAAACGGATGTCAATATATAAGGAATACGGGAACAAAAATGGATATCATTTAAATTGCAATAATTTTCATGAACTTAAAATACTTCCTTTTAGTTTGTAGTTTAATCCCGCATAAAAATCACACAATTAAAGTTACAAATAAAAATCATTTCATTTAATTTTATTTAATTGGTAACTTTTAATTGTTTACGATTTTAATTTTGCTATTATTTTTATCACGAAAAAAGTTTTTAATATAATATTTTTTCAATGTGTTTTTCTATAATTATTTTTTTTTTACATTTATTCTCTGCATTTTTTCGTTTGTTTTTTTAGCGGCGTTAAAAATATAAAACAAAGCTGTAAATTATTTTATTATAGATTCAATTATTTTTAAACGTTATTTAAAAAAAAGTTTTGCAGATACCCATCTAATACTTGTACTTATAGTGCAAATTACTTTTCACTAAGTATTACATACTCCTATAATGAATGACGTATAAGTACTCTTATAATGATCACACCAGCAACTGTTTTTACACACATGGAAAGAAAATAGGTTTTTTTGTGCGAAAACAACTATTTAAAGCACAGAGAACAAGAGTACAATAGAACAAGAGCCTAGGTTCGTATTCTCTGTGAGCAGTTTTTTGGTTTGGAAAATAAAACAACTTTTTAATTCCCTATTTGTAAGTACTTATTTAAAGGTTAAAATGTTAATGACGAAATTATGAAAAGTTTTTTAAAAGGTACAGGACCAATGTTAGCGGCTTGCGGACATATGTGGAAATCAGCTGCTTGGCTTTCCGCTTGAAAATTTAAATCTGGCAATACTGATGCCGCTTAAACAATCCGCCACAATCCGTGTACATTGGCTAGTATAAGGCCAATGTACTGTAATTTATTACTTTTCAAAGTTAGTTGTTGCTGGGTATATCAATGTAATTTTAAATATTAACTGTATATGTCCTTGAGTTGATATATATTTTTATTTTAACGTTTAACTTACAATTGAAATATTTAAATGTAGTCCAAACAGATACATTCGCAAACAATTATATAATTATTAAAAAGAATTATATTTATTTTGAAAAATGTTCAGAGTTTTTACACCGAAATAGTTTAAGTATCCGACAATTCAATTGAAACTTACTTGACTACTACCCTCCAAAAATTACAAAGGCCAACAAAGTATACTCTTCTAAAAGATTAAGCAGCGCTAAATTAAAATCTTTCATCTCGAAGTAAGAAGCAGTAACTAAACAGATTAAAGTTTCAGACAAAGCAGATTTTATATATAAAAGTCTGTACGCGGTTTTATAGCATTTTGAACTTCATGACACAAACAGTTATGGAAAATTGATGCTCATTAGGTATTTCTATTCGGAAAGATAGACAGTCAGAAAGATCCAAAAAATTATTACTTTTGGGTAAAAAAGAGTGCTTTCATTTAAAGTTCTTCTATTTTCCTTCGGAAAAAAATAATAAAAAATTCCCGCCATAATGTCAACAATTTTATTACATTTTAATGGGTTTTTACAGTTTTATGCAATATTACCAGCTCAAACTAAAAAAAATACAACACCAATTATAATAAAATATTTAACCGCGAACTGAAAAATGTTCCCAAAATAACTGCTTTTATAAGAAAATCTGAAAACGCACACAAAGTAAAAGACATAAATGTGAAAAAAAAACTTAATACAATAATACGCATTCATGCGTCTTAAGAACGCATGTTACATGCAATCAGTACGAGAAGAAAGATAAATACAATACAAACATTCAGATAACATTCTTGTAAAAATATATATGTGGAGAATGCATGAAAACATGCAAACTTCTGAACGTTAGGATGACTTCAACTATGCATATGAAGTTGGGAATATTCTTAACGAATCTTATAAAATTTCTTCTTTTCCGAAATTTAGGGACTACGAGCCAGTTTCTTTGTTTAAATTACCATTAAAAAATTTATTAAAAATATGTACATTAGCAAAGCAGAAACGTGTTTTTGTTACCTCTAAAAAAATTTATCTTACTTTGTTTTATGATGATTGCCAAAATAAAATAGCGATGACCGTTCGTGAGCTGGACTAAATTAAAATAAGGTTTTTTGGAATTATTTTTTTTTTATTTTTTTTTTTTTTTTTTTTTGTTTTGAAACATAATATCCAATATGGGGTATTGTATGAAAAGGGGTTTTAAAGCCGCGATCAATGACCGTCAGCTCATAATTATCATATTCCAAATATTTCAAATTAATAAAAATAAAATGTATGCACTCTTTTGCAAATTGTAACCATTATACTTGGCTTAAAGAAACCTTTCAAATGATACCACATATTGTATATTTTGTTTAAGAAATACTGTAAAATTAAAAAAATATATATATGTAACTAAAAAGGAAAGCGGTCCAGCTCTCGAACGGCCATCGATAGACTAGAAATATTTTGGAAAAAACTATAAAACATTACAAAAATTATTTGAAGCTGGGTAAAATATCGAATTTAACATGAAAAATCATGTCCCCTATGTCGGGTTACCAGCCTGGCTGGATTGTTCAGCTTTTTTGATGTTGTCCAGTATCAAGCTAAAATTTAATTTGTC
The DNA here is from genome assembly GCF_022045245.1 of Lucilia cuprina. Taxonomy (NCBI): domain Eukaryota; kingdom Metazoa; phylum Arthropoda; class Insecta; order Diptera; family Calliphoridae; genus Lucilia; species Lucilia cuprina. The sequence goes on from NC_060952.1 coordinate 22,881,470, forward strand.
AAGCTAAAAAGAAATTTTGTAGTACACTGCAATACTTGGCAATAAATTTTATGTTAGCTTTGTCAAATCATGTTAGCCAACACAGATTTTACATTTGTTATACGATCAAACTAGACTGAATTGTTATTTTTTATTGTTTCGTTTTTAGTATTTAATTTTAATTTCTTCATACATATGCAAATATGTATGTGACAGACTGAACCGAAAAAATTTAAGCTTAGGTAATTAAATCTTAAAGAATGCAATGAATTTATTTATATGTATATATGTTGATAACAATTGATTTTTTAACAAAAACTTATGATTATTTAAACTTAAAACGTCTAAAATGGCGCATTTTTATATATTTTGCTCTTAAAAACTAAGTAAACGAAGTGATCGGAGAAAACTAAAAATATATTCGTTCTCAGTGGACTATAACAAAACGAAATTGTTATATGTGAACCCTATATATTTTTTTGGTGTATCATTGTGAAATTGTATACACAAAACAAAATTAACATTTTCTCAGTATTTTTTATATTCAGCTTTTTTTGTTTTGTCCACCTTTTTAAAACCCAATGTCCAGATTTTTGCAAATCGGAATCTAGTAACCCTACCCCCATATAATATTTTCTTGAAAACTGTCCAGCTCACGAATGGACAAAACTTAATTTAAAATATTTTGGGACACATCATATTAAAAAATGTCACTCAAAATCAGTGGTTTCCGCCTTAGATATGCAGAGAAAGGAGTTGAAATTTAAACAAAATAATTACACCAATATTAGCGCTGTTCCAAAAACTTTCATAAAAGATAAGATATCACAATTTCAAAAATATTGCGTGAAGCCTAATGTTTATACCCTAAAATGTCGCTCAAAATCAGTGGTTTCCGCCTTAGATATGCAAAGAAAGGAGTTGAAATATTTAACAAAATAATTACGCCAATATTAGCGCTGTTCCAAAAACTTTTATAAAAGGTAAGATATCACAATATCAAAAATATCGCGTGAAGCCTAATATTTATACCCTAAATAAGGCGAATAATTACGTAAAATGTTATATTATGTCAACAAAAATCAGCAAGACTTAGTTTTGTAAAACTTTAAATGATATTACCGATTTTTGTAATGATTTGGCCTCATTTGATCATAGCCCCCATGCAAACTCCCTTTCAAAAAATGACCTGAAGGTCAAAATTCTCTTATCTGTTTTTGTCAACAATAAGTAAAAATATTTCAGAATTAATGTATAAAACAAATTTAAAAATTTATTATTTAAAAAATAATCCACATTCGCAACATACTGGTTAGTGTAATGTATCATATGGTCGGCCATGCCCGACTATACATTCATACTTATTTTGCATTTAAATTAACATCTTTCTTTACTTATTTTACATTAAAATTAATATCTTTACGTTTATATGTACATATTAGAGTATTCAAACGATTAATCGTCGTTCGGTTAATCGATTAATTTTTGTCGATTAATCGTTCGAATAAATGAAAATTGTCAAATATCAAATAACGAATAAACCGAATAATTTCTATCAATTAACCGATTAATAAGAACTCACTATTTATCAGTAAATTACTATATATTTTCTACAAAATGTAATATTTTTCTATAATAAAGAAAGTTTATTTGATGATTTTTGAAAAGAAATCACGGAAATAATTATATCGCCTTTATTTTTACAACCAGTTTTTTTGGGAACATTTTTGTGTTCTTAAGTACATATTTCTAATAAGTTCTTTAGCAACAGTTATAGTTGAACTAGTGTTCAATGGAACGTATGAATTCTAGAACTCGTTGAAAATCTTAAAAACAGTA